>NW_021135899.1:0-188923 GCF_004193835.3 Ostrinia furnacalis | reverse complement strand
AAAAAAAATTTTCATCCCTCAGTTACATGTATGGGGGGCCCCACCCCCAATTCTTTTTTTTACTATTTAGTGTCATAATTTTGTAGCGGTTCATACAACACATATTCCCATCAAATTTCATCACTGTAGTACTTATAGTTTCCGAGTAAATCGGCTGTGACAGACGGACAGACGGACAGACGGACAGACGGACAGACGGACAGACGGACAGACGGACAGACGGACATGACGAAACTATAAGGGTTCCGTTTTTGCCATTTTGGCTACGGAACCCTAAAAAGCTTTTTTTTAACAGGAGTTAAACTTATAAAAACAGAAGCATGTCCCGGTAAGTTGTAAATCTGACCGACTGTCAGATTTACAATTATTAACATGTTACTGTCAAACCCAACTTATTAGGTTTCATTCAAAACACACGTCTGTATGTCTTTCTGTTTCTAATTCCGGTAGTGTGCAATATTAAAGTTAGTTCGTCATTCGCAACACGGCGCTATAATTCGGAGGTAAGCCGCGATATTAGAGATAACTTGGCACAGAAATTGACCGAGCCTCTGTTTTGAAATGTTTACGAATGTAGAAGCTGCTGGAAGAGACAATTCGAAGATATTATCTATCTATCAATCTGAAAATCCTAAATAATGTAGAGTTACACACGATGACACTTCGAGGTAATATTTATTTTGAAAGTTACAGAAAAAAGCCTTTTTTATGAAAAAGCTTGTTATAATACTCGTTATTTCGCATTCAAGCCATCTCTCGTAACATTTTTGAGGTCAAATTGGATTTGCATCTGCGTTATGAAAAGTTAGTTGTTTTTAAACAATGTAGTGTTAATTATGAAAAATCTAAAACGTTAAAATAGCGGTATCGTTATAGTCAATGAGATGCTGTCATAGTGACATTGACAATACGTCAATGTCACACGAGAATCAAACGTCAGAATAGAGGGACGCGCGGAGACGACTCCGCGCGCTTTTGTGCTAAGTGATGAATTGTATCTAAAATAAGGCAATATAATGTGAAAGATGAGTATTCAGTGTTTTATTTATGAGAATAGATCTACCGGCCTCTAATAGTAGTTAATGTCACAAGTTTCTGATGAAAGTTTTAGATAGTTATGTGTTAAAAGTAAATTGAATTTTATCTCACAGACAAGATTCTATAGATTTCCCCAACCCGACCTGGCTAGAGTGGGGAATTTAGATCAAATCCTTAGTAAATCTTGGTAAATAAGAGAAGGTAAATAGAGACTAAATGACCTGACGATGATGGTGATGGTGGTCTTTCTTTATTGAGCTTTATTATGCTTATGAGTGTTATGGGACTGGATGGCGCAGTGTATAATGTCCACGGATTTATTATTATCATTTATTTGCACATCAAGTAGTTTTGCATCCACGTCAATATTTACATATAGGCGTCGGAGCAGGATAAGAGCCGTGCAGATAACGCGTGCAATAAGGCGACGTCTACTTGTGCGGCGCGTGTATAATTTATTACACGTTCTGTAGGTGGCGCTGACGATATGTTATGTGGATATGTTGTGTTTAACTTTATGTTTTATCTTCCCCCTTCGCTTGTGTAATAGTCAGCTCGTCTGTTTGTAGCAAGATGCCATACTTTAGCTGGATTGCGATTGACTTTTGAACTACTTTATTACTAGTCTTTGTTGGAAAAGAGTGACATTCGTTGGCGCTGTGTAGGCTTAAGCTGGTTGTACCATCTTACTTTACCTTTGACAAACGTCAAAAATCTGTCAAACTCCAAAAAAAACACTGGTTATCACTAAAGTTACGGTCAAAGTTAGGTGGTGCAACTCAGCCTTAGTTTTTCAGATTCAGTTGATATTATAGTGTGTAACCTACAGTCATACCCATTTAATGGGCCATCGTCATAGGGTTTGCCAATATTTTGTCACGATTGAAATCCACGATCCTAAAATAATAAGCTTATTGAAACTATTTTAGCCCAATTAGAACTACATAGATCCTTAATACCTTCAACTAATATTGACATCCTAAAATAACAGCTTCTGAAACACTTGTGTATTGTTCCAAATTAAAATGAAGTCCCAGAATACAACACAATGCACACTAAAAAACCGGCCAAGTGCGAGTCGGGCTCGCGCACAAAGGGTTCCGTAGCAGCAAATATAACCAAAATTACAGTTAAATCAACCTATCTCAAAAACTATAAGAGATACTTTGATCAAACCAAAAATCGTTGAAAGAGTTAATTAGCATGCATCACCTCTATTTTTTTTAGAATTTTATACCCCGTAGTTATAAAAATAGAGGGGGGGGGACATACTTTTTACGACTTTGAGAGCTGATATCTCAAAAACCGTTCACTTTAAGAAAAATGTTTTTTAGAAAACTTTATATCATTTTAAAAGACCTTTCCATTGATACCCCACACGGGTATGTACATCGAAAAAAAAATTTTCATCCCTCAGTTACATGTATGGGGGGCCCCACCCCCAATTCTTTTTTTTACTATTTAGTGTCATAATTTTGTAGCGGTTCATACAACACATATTCCCATCAAATTTCATCACTGTAGTACTTATAGTTTCCGAGTAAATCGGCTGTGACAGACGGACAGACGGACAGACGGACAGACGGACAGACGGACAGACGGACAGACGGACAGACGGACATGACGAAACTATAAGGGTTCCGTTTTTGCCATTTTGGCTACGGAACCCTAAAAAGGAAAATAACTAGACCATGAACTCATTATAAAACATAAAAGTTTTGTTTGTCAACTACAAACTTGCTTTTCTGCTTCTTACTCAGGTTGGCAATGGACAAAATTAGTTGTGGATATTCTTAAGCTAATAAACAATTTGTAAACAAAGCACAGCCTGTTAAATAAATAAAAATAATAAAATTAAAAAAAAATAAAAAACATTTATTTTCAGACAAAAGCAGTCCATAGTTTGGTTAGTAACAATTTGAACTTAGAGACTATATTAGTAATATCTATACGTAACATAGGTAGTTAACTTTAACCTCAAACTATTTCCACTAACCCAAATCGTATACATACAATAATACAAAGGACATTTGATTAAATTTACAATTCACACATCAAATGTGGAGTGTCCATAAATTATCGAGTTTCAAACGGATTCCCACGGGCGGTGCACATGGTCGATGGTGCTTGGTCCTCTCAGAGGACATGTCCTCAACAAATATTGTCTTTGAGGACACCCCACTTGAGAGGGTTGACTTGCCGGCAGCAATTTGGAAATTATATTTTGTTACGGAGTATTAAATAATGATTGTTTGGTTATTACTTGAAATGAATTGGGTGGCTGCCTGAGTCACGTATTGATATACAAAACTAAGACTGAGTTGCACCATCTTACTTTAACTGTAACTATAACCATAACCGATGTTTTTGTATGGAGAGAGATTTTTGATAACTGTTATGGTTCCTCGTTGTGAATTAAAAAAAAGTAAGATGGTGCAATCTAGTCAAGGTGACGGATTCCTATTCCGATATTAATGGTATGTAATGTTGTGTTGTTTATAAATACTAATGTTTTACTAATAAATTAAAGTTTTTTGGTTATTGTCGAGGTTTTTCTGTAACTAATAGCTCCATGTCGGCGTCAAAGTTTGAACTACCTAGCAAAAGTTTAGATGGGAAAAAGATAATCAGTTTTCTGGGCATTTTTCAGCATTTTTTTTCATTAACCTTCCTTCGTCAATTAAATATTTTGAACCTATTTGAGTTTTACCTACCTTTTTGGCGATAGATTTTTCAATTTATTGTTTTTTCGACTGCTATCAATAATGAATAAAATAGCAATCCCTCGAAGACTCAAACCAACAATGCCTAATACCTTGTTAACGTCCACTAGACCTGGACAATGCGATATCAATAATCTCTCCCTATTAATTATAATTGACATATTTCGTACTTCCACTGCAATTTGTCCGAAGTATGAATGGTCACGTGACCCCGTGTTTGTTTTGATGTTCGCGGGACGAGAATTCGATGATGGTAGTGTTGTTATGCGTATTATTATCGATAGTTTATAAGTTATTCTTAGTAGCTCGCAACAATTTTTGATTTTCATTTTGTTATTAAACATCTATCCTTTTATATGAAATTAATTAAATCGTGGCTACAAGAAGCACCTGGACCTAAAGAGCGGAAAGCTGTAAAAACCTTTGGGGAAGGTCTTAGTCCAGCTGTAGAAACGACGCATTCTGTAAGTACAGAAATCGGTAAACCCCATCATAAAAAACTTAACTAATTCAAAGATTATTCTGAATTTCAAGCATGTTGGTTGAAATGTAAGAAAACATTATTCATTTGTCGAATATTTCTGACTATAATTTTATCGATATCGACTTGTGAACTGCCCTAAACAGTCTCGGTCAGAAGAGCCGCCGATCATTAGAGGGTTGGCATTGTCGAGTATCGAGGAGCAATTGTTTGGTCAGTAACAAGAGATTACTGACGGACTCGTGCAATAATCTGCTTCGAGTATGAGAGAAATGATGTGAACAATTAGAAAGTATTGTATTTTTGACGTAATATCAAATGTTGTGTCACTGTCGGGTTTTAATTCCGTGCTGTAATTCCCGGATGTGCAGTATTGCAGAGAGTAGATAGGGGTCGCGATTGCGAACAGTTTTGTAATGTAACGTCGGTAAAATTACACTATCTTGTGGTTAGATTGGAGAGTTTAATGTTTTTATTCTGAAATTGTGAATTGAGAAACTCAAAAAGTAACACAAATAAAAAACCACCCCAAAATAAAATAAAAATCTCAGGAAGCAAAATTAGTATTTTAACCCTCTCTGCGGGCCAGTCATAATACAATTATAATGTTTATCAAAAGCTAATACATACAATTACTTCCCACGAGCAAATCTAACCCTCAATTGCTTCGCTAATTTCCGAACGTTACTTCGACAATTTAGCAGAATGTTCGACTATTTAGACAAACACGTCGACACACGACCGCCGCGGGCGACTTCGAAAAAATGTAACAATAACATATTCCGAAGTGAAGCAATGAATAAAACATGGCTAGGGTTTGATTGTTTTTGATTTGTTAGAGATCCTTTGTGAAATACAGAAGCGATTGATAAAAACAATAGTAGGTATTAAACGAAACATGTTGAGCCTGATTATGTTTTCACTGACACCTGTATTTACTGTACCTACCATGTTTCTGTGTAAATAAATAAATTATCTTAGAAATCAGATTACAAAGATTTTTGAGTTAAAAGCCACAACTTTCATAACTTAACTTTTTCATTAGGTATGAATCAAATAACGTTGAATAAATAGTTGATTCAATTTATTTTTAAAATTGGTGATAATTTAGAGAAAAAGCCATGAAGAATTAATTAATAATTCATGTTTTTCAACACATCTTTTTACGAAAATGGACGGATGTAGTTTATGCACCTTCTAGGTACCATTTAGGCCATAATAGAAAAAAGTTAAATAAAGGTTTAAAATGACATTTCCACGATAAATGTCAAATTTACTTAGAGTTTAACTTTTTTGAATAAGGGGGATTAAGTTAAATTCTACGATTCAACTCGAATAGAATTATCGAGCTTTTCAAAAACTTATTTTGATTTTAAGTAAGTCCAACCGGGCTTTTGCAACATCTGTTACATTTTTATTTCCTACGGAACCAACCCAAGCATATTCTCGAGTTTAGAAAGCCCTGTTTGTTGTAAAACGTATTGAATTAGCCACGGGAGAGCGATGTGGGATATGACCCAGGGCAAGAGGCCCAGGTTTGCGGAATTAATGTATGTTGGTACTGGGACCGTATTTTTGAGTATTTTTTGAGGATGCTTCAGGAAATTATGTAAATGACATTGTTGATAAAAATGTATTTTATAATGCTTGTGAACTGGTATGAGCATTTGGTCCGGGTTTTATAAATTCATAGCTCTATTAAGTTATATTTTAATAATAATTATAACAGTTTGTAGACACATGTCCTATTTACTTATTTATTTATTTATTTATATATTAAGCAAGACACTGTTTTAGTTTCTTATTCGTTTCAGTCCTTTATTCTTTATAAAATACGTACTTTATTTATTATTTATTTATTCATAAATACGACGTACTTGCTGATTTTTTTCCATAATTCAACTCTGTCGTTTTTTTTTCTGACAGATAAGTCTTTGCAAAAAATGTATAAAACTTTTTTCATATTAATTACACTATTAAACAGACATTTCATCGGTCATGTAATATCACAATAGGTACTCCACAAATTAGTTTTTGACATTTCGTTTCGTCCCAATTTTTCTACCTAACGATAATCGTATCTAACCAAATCTCCAAACGCCCACTGTACTGTAATACAGGGTGTCTAAACCTCACTCATGTAACCCCATCTAACACAACGCCCACTATACCGTATACAGGGTGACCAAACCTCAGGAGGACAAAGACTAGTGCGCGCGCCAGACACGCGTCTGTACAGACGCACAGAAAATTGATGCGAGATGCGGCCATCTTTGAGCACAGGGGAGTGGAGTGGAGAGGTATTTTTTTAAATAAGAAAAGTATAAATAATAATCTATTAAAAATATTTATAATAAATTAATGTATACCTACAATTCTGAGGAATATAAAAAAATAAGAACTTACTATATTCTAAGAACGATCTAGTCAAATAAGTATGTAGTTAAGATTTTTTTTTTTGTGTCAGGAAATTGATTTCACCAATAGGTACTCTGCGTGGTTACATTTTTTCTGAATTTTTTTGAGTTGAAGCAAATACTCGACACAATTTTTTTTCCATCCATCTCTTCGTAATACATATTTATTTACAAGTAGAATTTAAATAAATATTACGAAGAGATAAATACCTTTTTATAAATATATAAATTTTGGTATCAAGAATCGTAAAATTATTTTTAAAAAAATGTTATTTCTTTTTTATAACAGCTTTACGGATTATTTTATATCAGCTCTACGGATTTCCTTGTTCACACTCCCGAGTTTTCCATTCACGTTTGATTCAATTCTGATTTTGTCAATGCCATCGTAAAACACTATTCGTGTCCGCGATTGTTTTTATACAATTTGCCCGAGCCCTCTTCCACTCATTTAGCTATGGTGTGTTCAGTTTGATGTGTGAATGACATTTTTTTTATCCGGACTTTTTACTAAACCTTTGTTATGATTTTGTTATCTGTCGTAATGTTTGTATGGAAGCGTGTCGCAGTTTTGATTGACTGTCAAATTTACATTATACTGGGTGATGGCGTGAGAATGTTTTTCTAGGTTTTCGGGTGTCAGATTTATATTGAGCTGTGATGATTCGGTGTGTAAATAAAAAACAAATTAGATACTAGTGATGGAAAATAACTTTGTATTGAATATAAACACCATGACTATGTATTGATTTTGTACTTTATTAATTGACTGTGGTGATAAATGTTGGAACTCTTTTGTGTTTTTGACGACTTAAAAGGTAGGTGTCCACCCACTAAAATGGAGATGAAAGATGTGTTTTAATAAGCAAAAGACAAATCCAAGAATATTTATTTATTTATTACTAGCTGACCCGGCCAACTCTGTTCCGCCTTAAAGGCAATAAATAAGCCATCGCAATTTTTCTTTATTTGCTTACCGTTTAGACCTACCCTGGACTACGACAAACATTTTAAAACCAAAATCAGCTCAATCGGCCCAGCCGTTCTCGAGTTTTAATCAGACTAACGAACAGCAATTCATTTTTATTTATATAGATAGATATATAGATAGATAGAAGATAATCTCCTCTCCTGCCCACTTTGATGGAAACCAGACATAAATGGATGGTAATGATTGCTTGTCACAGGTGACTCATCATTTCTTTCATCAATTAATTTGAAATAATTTTAATGCAAGGGTGTTTCTCTTAACCCATTTCATCTAAAGCACTTTACTCATTAGAATCTCAGCGTTATTCTGCCAATTAGTTCTATCCACAGTATGCCGACCCTATTAAAGTTCACAAGCGACTGCGCACGTCTCGCGCGATCTCTCCGATTGTCCTTGTGCATTGCAACCGTTCATTGGATCACGCGTCGCTTACTGCAAAAACCTCCCCGTCCAATAATTACATACGTTTTAACCGACCACCCTATATTTGAATAATGGGTCTAATACTGCTGCCTCGACCGGAGAGATTTTTCTAACCCATTCAATTTTCAACTTTATTTTCATTGAAATAAAATTAACTTTGAATGGCAATTTCAAAGTTCTAAGATCAAAAATGGCATGGGGTGTATTGGAAATTAATAAATGAGTTTAATTGAAAAGAGTTACTATATTTGTAGTATTGTCACCGCCACTTTAAGACCACATGTCGCGTTGAGGGCTTTTGATTTGTTTTGTTTTGAAGATTTCGCCTTTGGCTTTCGTTTGTAGTCACGTGTTGAGTTTATTTCAAACATCATTCGGGAAGTTTTAATTGGTGCATTTTTATGACAGTAACTTAATTTAACTTTTTGTGACCAAGTCGCAGTTAGCACAACAGAACTATTTAAATAACAGCGCTGCTGTTGTACTAAAAGTATCGAAATATTAATGAAATCGTAAGATTATTTGTAAAAAACCCCATTCCATAAATATAAGACGCACCTAATACCAATGCTGGCACCTCATTTCACAACCCATTTAAAAACGTCCTATTTAAAATCCTGCATGATATTGTACAGTCATTTGGGAATAGACAATAAAAAACAAATGCAAAAACCAATACCGATGTAATTACTTAAACGCATTAAATCCAAATCGCGTAAAAGTTCAATCTGACTTAATGGCCATTAACATTCCGGTAAGAGTGCGGAGTTGGTTTTAACGGACAGCCGGACGGGCAAAACCGCGAAACGTCCGGGGCCGGACACGGAACAAAACTTAAAATAATTGGTCCGCAATACGCTTCGGCGACCGAAGCGGTGGTGTACTCAGACGGTGTTGAATTGATACTTGACTAAGGATTTCATAAAAGTTGTATTTTTTTTTACTTTGGATCTCAATTCTATTCTAGATTCTAGATTCATAGATCTAGATTCATTTACGAATACATACTCAATACGTTTCCGAAAATCATGGAATTTTTATTTAGTTTATGTGTAATCGATCAAGATAATTTCTATTTTTAAACTTCCATGGTCATTAAACCTTAGATAATATTTAGCGCTGTAGATAAAACAATAGTAAAGTTGCAAAATGTATTTTTAGTTTATACAGAGGTAAAAAAGTGTGACCCAAATATTGATATAATGGTTGATGGTGAACCTAAATAAATAAATATCTATGACTTTACACCTCTTATGTTGATTGAGCAGTAAAAACAGTACCTAATAGAGTAAGCTTACAGCAGTACTCTTTATCTGAAATCTTAGTTTAAACAAGTATCAAAACCGTTCACTCCTCTATACCGACCCAAAAGAGTTATACTGAAACCGGTGGACGTGTATAAGTCATTAACTAATACAAATAAATTAGATTTACGGGAAAAAATAGCGGATCGACTCGTGGTAATACCTCTCAGGGGACTGAGATGTAGTGGGGGTGTACAGGGTGCACTTTGGAAGTTATTGACTGTTAAAGTGTTTGGTGGGAAATTATTGAGTTTGAATATTTTATGTTATAGTTCTCTGGCTGATGGATGATGTGGTAATATGAAAACAGAGCAATGAGGACTGACTGCGGAAAAAGTAACTAAGAAAGATTCCCAGTTGATCGCTGACTGATGTGATGATGATTTAAGTTTTTATAAGATTATTTTGTGACGTCATTTTTCAAATATAAACTTTATTTTACTATCCCCATACTAATCGAGGTTACACTTGCACTGAAACCCAGCTTAAAAGTGACGTTTGGTATGGAAATGTCATTTTAAACTAGGTACCTACCGGTCAATATGTGGGTAACTTTTTATTAGTAAGGCGATTAGTTTAACCCTTCACTAAATACATTTTAAAAATCTTAATTGCATCTCAAAGCAATCCAATTACTTAATTAACAACACATATCTAAATACGAAATAATTTAATCTAGTTAGAAAACATCCAGACACAATCTTTCAGTTACCAGTTGCACAATAAGAAAAACAAACAAACGTACGTTTCAGCACGTTAATTTTAATGAAAACCAGCTTCCGTATACAATTACATGTTTGGAAAACAACTTTTATCCGCTGAAAATTGTCTGAGAATGTTCCAAACTAGTTAATTAAACGTCCGACTGTAGGATTTCAGTTTTCAGTGTTTTCGGTACACGTGTGTATTTTCAGTAGCTGAATAAATTGCATGATAGAACAAAGCGCTCATTTGATATTGTATTTGTTGTGCTTCTAGCGAATACTTATTACTGCTAAATTCAATTGTAAATACGCGTGGACGTTCTGTTTGTTGAGTTTGGTACGAGTGTTTTGAATATGCTTTATTAAAGCTCATTGGGATTTATTTAGTTTTTATTACTTTAGTTGTTATGTGTTCAGACATTAAGTATATTATAATGTAGAGAGCTATAAATCAATGGTGTATATCGGTCTTAGATAAAAAGTTTAGGTCGACACCGCAACAGATTTTTTGCCACGATCATAAATAAATGTGAACACACGAAGGCTTGAAGTGCTGGTTCCAATTTGACATTTGATTCAAACTTTGTCTAATAGTTTATAAAAGCTGTATGTATAATTTATACTGGTAGTAATATGGCATTACGTAAAAAGAAGTTAAATAAATACTTTATGCTAACGTCAATCGATATTCTATTTATTTCCTTAAAATTTTTACAGCACTTAAAAGTAGGAAGAAGTAAGAATCACTGGACAAAATAAGTATCTTAAAGTTTTGGAACCCTTCACAAACCGACAGGATAACTACCAAATTGGTCCTAAGATAATGAAGTGTAATTTGTAACACCCTGTATAAGTCCGCACGGTGGCACAGTCCGAACTCGCCCGCAATCTAATTACTCTTAAGTGCTTTTCTCTCTCCAGTCATACTATAAACATTAGCAGCTCGGCTTAACTGGTGAGCGATGAGCGGATCGATTTATCGCTTTAACAAAGTAGTCTTTAAAGTATCTACTACGAAACTGAATAAAAAATGTATTCTTTATCTATAAACGAGATCGTGGATATTCTGAGAGACTTGGACTTGAGTTTGGATCTGTCTCAAATGTAACCTTTTCAACGCCAATGACGGATACCATAACATCAGGTTGACCGCTAACGACGGATTAATCCGCCTTAAAAATGATGTCAGTAATAGGCTAATTGAGTATTATGTAAACTGAATAATAATGAAAACAATGATTATATTGTTAACATAATTATCAAGCGTGGCGTCAGAGTGATGGCTTTTGTATTTGACGTGGCGCTGAAAAGGTTAATAATTAAAAAAAACAAAAATCGTTGAAAGAGTTAATTAGCATGCATCACCTCTATTTTTTTTAGAATTTTATACCCCGTAGTTATAAAAATAGAGGGGGGGGGACATACTTTTTACGACTTTGAGAGCTGATATCTCAAAAACCGTTCACTTTAAGAAAAATGTTTTTTAGAAAACTTTATATCATTTTAAAAGACCTTTCCATTGATACCCCACACGGGTATGTACATCGAAAAAAAATTTTCATCCCTCAGTTACATGTATGGGGGGCCCCACCCCCAATTCTTTTTTTTACTATTTAGTGTCATAATTTTGTAGCGGTTCATACAACACATATTCCCATCAAATTTCATCACTGTAGTACTTATAGTTTCCGAGTAAATCGGCTGTGACAGACGGACAGACGGACAGACGGACAGACGGACAGACGGACAGACGGACAGACGGACATGACGAAACTATAAGGGTTCCGTTTTTGCCATTTTGGCTACGGAACCCTAAAAAAGGTTAATATCGTAATGTAAGATTTAAGTTAAATCCAAACTACAAGTTACTTTATCTAAGTTTGTTTACGCTGCTTGAATGACATAAAGAATATAATTTTTAATCACTAACTATAGTTGGCTATTGCTGTAATAATCTTATTTCTACTTTAACAAGTACTTTGTAACAAAAGTTAACAAATAGCTAGGGACTGAAATTCGCTGCCTGCTGATAATTATCTTTCTCGAACACTATGCTCTGGGCTCTTCAAAGTGAGAGTGACTAAGCATTTACTGGGCAGGTATTAACCGCATCTCTTCATGTTTCAATACGTATCTAGATAGTGTAAACTTGTTGGTGGTCTTTTTAAATAAATAATTAAATTAAGTGTGATTACATTCCAATCTTTTTACTGCATAAATTAAAACATGAAATCGCTTCAGCTTATGCCTCAGCCTACCCACAAATCGCCGGGTTACTCACTCGTTGAGGTCATATAATTTGCACGCGGCCAGGGGTCAGCAGCATCGGCTGGTGATCGTTTCCATTTATTTGTGAGGTAATGGCTTGTATGATGATTAATGGGTTTTAAGTCTGTATGTATGTTTTCATTTTGTAGGTACAGACATTTGTAGTTTTAAAGTATGTACAGTTTATCCTTCTAGATGTACAATAAATTAGTAGGTACAATGTTTATTTGGGAGTCTTAATGGGCGTTTCATATATTTTAAATAATGTGGAGACCATTACTAAAATCTACATTTTTTATCTTCAGAAAAAATATCGAAGTTTAACTTGGCTTTTAAAAATCTAAAAGGCTTATTAAATTACTAGCTTTTGCGGCTTTGCGCTCGTGAGTTTGTCACAGATCGTCATAATTTATACCCTATATGTTATTTTGGGGTATAAACAATAATACTGTAAAGTTTCATCAAAATCCGTTCAGTAGTTTTTGCGTGAAAGAGTAACAAACATCCAGACATCTTAACTTTCGCATTTATAATATTAGTAGGATCATTGTTAATAAAATAGTTGAGACTTAGTTGCCTTTTTAGACTAAGAAATAAAATTCAAACCTGCAATGTTCTAACTAAAAATCTCATCCTAAAACTTAACCTAACCAAGTATGTACCTCTGGATCACGTGACTTAACTATAGTCCCCTAAACGATGTCCTCAAATGAATTGGCTATACCATCGGACACCATTAATTGGAGAACGTGACAGCGTTGCGTGACGAAAGCAAAAGTTGGACAAATGGCGAATATACCGCTCTGTTATTAGTTTAATAATTGCACAGTAATGGAGGATGATGCAGGTAGAATTTGGTCGGGATGTTCAATTAGGATATTAAGGAGGCATATGGCACTTCTTGTGTAGGTATTAGTTTATTATAATGCTTCCACTTTCGGAGTTCCATTTTTCACCAGGTGAGATGCAGGCCAACAAGAACTTCATCGTCGTAGAACAACATTAGTCCAAATAGACTAGGTAACTATTTTTTATTTAAGTTCATTGCTGGACTACACTAGAATACAACTTTACCCTAATATAAATAAACAAAAAAACAGACAGACAGGCAGACAAACAGACTGACGGATGGACGGACGGGTGGACGGAGGGACAGACGGACAGACAGACAGACAGATTAAAATAAGCCTATATTTTTTCAGTTAAAGTCGAATGAAGTAATGTCAAATGAAGCCTGAAATTAAATACTTTTTCATTTGCATTCACATTATCAAACTCATTCAAATTTTTCTAGCTATTTCAAAAGAATATTTATTATGTAAAAGAAAACTACTAAAATAGTTTGATACAGGCCAGTAAAAATGTTAATAGGCGAAAACTTAACACATTAATTGCTAGTGTAATCATCCCACATTACAAGATTTTAAATACGCCTACTAATTTCAAAACAATCAACTAATAAATTAATGACACACTCATCTTACCCCAACTTTACTGTAACATCAACACAAAATTATAATTTCTCTCGTTTATTTTACATTGAACCTTATATCATTGAGTTCACGATCTGAATTGTATCACACGAGTGCAGTTTTGTTTTGTAAAGAAACAATTTGTATACAGCATCTGTCAAAATGACATTTGTCACGTGATCATATTTAATCAGACGCCATTAAATAATTTTGTTTTGCAGCCAGCAATTATTGAATTAAAAATGTATTTGTACAAAAAGGTTGGTGATGGCTTTTAAATTGTTCTTTATTCGAAATTGTTTTGTTTCTGTTGTACACGTCATTATTTTAGTGTTGATGTTAACTTCTTGTTAAGTACTTGAAATGAACCGATTTTTTCAAGACAGATTTTAAAAGCGTTTTGATTCTCAGCACCAGTTAATAAGCTTCAAGCTTTATACCTCAGTTAGCTTTTAATTTGCTAGTAGTTTTAGCTTAGTAAGTCTGAGATAAGCCGTACGACCCGACCCTAAGTCTAACTGTTACTATAACGATAACCGGTGTTGCTTTTAGTTTGATAGTTAAAGATGGTGCAACCCAGCCTAAGTAAAATACTACATTTTAAATAACATACCTCCAATGATCCTCTTTGATTTGTTTTAGCAGAAAGTATAATTTATTTCTGCCTCTTTTCAGAGGCACGTAAAAGCAACAAATTAGTGGATGTCGCACTGACTCTAATAATGCCTCTTTCCTGTTTGTAAAACAAGCACAGAATCGTGATCTTTGTGCGAACAGAATCGGACCCTTTGGGAAAATATTTGGTGTGAAGCCTTTGGATTAGGTGATTTTGTGTGGAGAGATCTAAAAAGGAAGATAAATATAAGGTATTTCCTACTTTGATATTGTTGCTTCTCTTGTATCTCACGTCTTTTAGTTACGTCGCATAAATTAATTAATGATTGTACAAAAAGTTCCTCAGTTACTCCGTGATCATGGCGCTTACAACAGTGTCGAAATATCGGAGGCTCGAAATAATTCAAGATAATTATTCTGTTAGTGACCATGAAAGTTTAAAAATAAAATATTGTTAAAAAGTTACCCTAATAACATGATTTGAACTATCTTTCTTCATTCTTTTGCTTTCTATACCTACAAATTCAAATAGCCAAAATTTTGTGAGCAGTTTAAAAAGATCCTGCATCATGTAGGTGTTGCATCAGTTGATGTTGCTATCACAATTTTAAAACAAATAGAATCACGGGTCTAATGCGTCAATTTTTAATTTAAATTGTAATAGAACGAGATAGCGTGAAATCTCATTTAAAACTAACCTTTACCTATCTATTATACAATTTATTTACTGCTCTACTGTGTCATTATAATTCCAAAATAATCTGTCGTATACAAATACCATCAGAATTAAATGCAGCTTCCCAAAACCCATTGTGAATTACACACAAAATATTCTCCAGCACAATAGCTGGGGGTATTAAAAAAACACCCTCTTTAGCGACAGTTTTAACACTTGTCGCTAGTGACAATCAGATAACACTTTTGTCGGTGTGTAGCGATGCAAGAGAAGTATTTATTGTGACTGCTTTAGGTGCTTGAAGCGCTTCATTGGGGAAAGCTTGCTGTTGTAATATAGGCTGGGTGATTTGAACTTTAAATAACGTCAAAAGCCTGTCAAACTCCATAAAAAAACACCGGTCATTGTCACGATTAAGAGAAGGTGGTGCAACTCAGCCTATGAGTTTTCTTCTGTCTATTCGAGTCTATTGATTCCCAAAGAAGTGATAGTAAAAGACGTTTTGTTTTAAAATAGTTTTTGAACGATCTTTTTTACCTACTCAGTTTTAAGAAAAATAGGCGAGTTTGTTCTACTGTAGTTAAATAGCACACCCAAATTCTTTATTTACTGAGCACGGCAGTCAATTAAAATTGTGATAGGTACAACCTTTAAGTATAATAATGAAATCCTTTCAGATTTTTTTCTATTTATTAGCTAGAAAGTATATTAACCACCACTCAATTAAAACACACTAAATAGTTAAGTTAATAAGCATTATTTACGCATGCAAGTTTATATTTTTACAGCGCATAAAGCGCTTCAATCCCAAGTCAGATTCGCGTTGCGCATGAGTGGACGCTGTCAACCGATTCAGAATGGGACCTCCTTCCCGGGATTAATTTTCACCACCGATAGAGGCGACATCTGGTGGATTAGCGGGATGGTTTCATATTTTTTTCATTTCAAGTGTACCATTCAATTTGAGTAATTGTGTGATTGGGCATTTGAATTGGGATATTGTTAGTAACGCGGATTCCATTTCGGTCAGGTTGCTATTCTTTTGTTGAAAGATATCAAATTAAAGTTACTGTTAGGTTTGCATCTACTCTTTTAACTCTATGTTTTAGGCTGGGTTGCACCATTTTACTTTAAGTTTGACAAACTTCAAAAATCTGTCAATCTCCATATAAAAAACACTGGTCAAAGTTAGGTGGTGCCTTAGGCTGAGTTGCACCACGTAACTTTAACCGTAACTATAACGATGTATGGATTTTGACAGATTTTTGACGTTTGTCAAAGTTAAAGTTAGATGATGCAACCCAGCCTTAGACTTTATAACTTCGTTAAACTTTTTACAACTGCGTGTACTTGCAACTCTGCGATTTTCACATTCTCTAAATTATCGTATTTATTTTTTACTGCGGCTATCTTAATAAGGACAGATAATATCGTGGTGCAATAATATGAGTACAGTCAGCGTCAAAAAGTTCATGACACCCAAAGTGGCCAAAAAGGCCAATTGGCACAAAGACGTGTTGCTAACTTTTTGGCTACGAACGAACTATTTAACGATGACGTACAGTCATCAATAGGAGATATTTATAAAAAAACAAAGCATTATGTGTTG
Organism: Ostrinia furnacalis; assembly: GCF_004193835.3. NCBI lineage: Eukaryota > Metazoa > Arthropoda > Insecta > Lepidoptera > Crambidae > Ostrinia > Ostrinia furnacalis. The sequence continues at coordinate 172,202 of NW_021135899.1, read as the reverse complement.
ACTGTACGTACCTTTTAATTCTTAGAAGATATTAAATCATTTCAATGACGTTTCCGATGAAACTAATCAATGGTTACAAAGTTCAAGGAAAGAGCAATAAATACTGTAAACGTTAAGTACCCGTTAACAATGACAAATAAAATATTACGGTCCGAGTAATTACAGTACTAAATATTAAATTATGTCTGCGAACTCACTGACAGCAATATACGGAGTCTTCCAATGAGTATTATGTTGTCTTCCAGCAACTGGGCCCACTCTAGATTCTAGAGTACGTTTTTGTTGATTTGAAAGAAAGAAAGAAAGAAAGAAAGAAGGAAAGAAAATATTTTATTTGGCCCAACATATTAAATTATTACAGTATGTATACAGTTTACAATACTTGCACATTTGTGGACCAAAATGGCATCCGCTCAGCATTGTGTCCTGCTCTGAGGTAGACCCAGAACAGGACGCTGTTATTCTGCGGAGGCCACTTTTTTTAAAAGAGCGTCACATTGGACGCCATAAACATTGGCATTTTTATTTTAAAATTATATAAACTTATACAAAACTTCAACGATTACATAAATTTGTAGGTGTGTGTGCTAGCTGTGTGTGTTAGGTGTGTGAGTTAGGTGTATATGTTAGGTGTGTGTGTGTTGGGTGTGTGTGGCTTGTGTGTGTGTCAACAGAAAGTGCTAGATGTGTCAAAAAGTTATGTTTGTGTAATAAAGGGAAGAGAAGAGATATTTAATTTATTAATAAAAACATTGAAGCAGCGACTTGGTCCGTGGAGCCCGTGGGCCAAGCTAAAAGTGGGTCAAGTTACTGGAAGATTCAATATAAGTACGTACGGCGCATCAAGCAAAAGAGTGACGTCTTATTTTGTTGTAATACAGACTATAATAATAATACAATAAAATGTATAGTCTGATGTGCTGTTGTATTATTTATTTGCACATTTATGGGCATTTTCTTATGAATCAATCGACGGATTCTCGTCTTATGAGCAATTAAGTTGGCACGGTGGTCTGGTTTAAATCACAGGATAGAGCGATTTTAATAATGACTTATATTTTATTAAATACTAGCTTTTGCCCGTGATTTCTCAGAGTTCAACTCAATCAGTTTAGGTCTGTCACATATTATCGATTTAAATAAATTCTACCTACCTATGTTATTGTGATGTTAAGTAATAATATCGTAGTGTCATTAAAGTTCGTTCATTATTAGCTTTTGCGAAAAAGAGTAAGTAATAGACTGATAAACTTCACATCTAGGAATGTTAAACTTGTGAAATATTTATTTACTAGCTGACCCGGCGAACTTCGTACCGCCTTAGCGTAGAGATTTTCTTTATATTTTTTTCCGTAAAAACCTTGTACAGAGTATTAGAAAACTACAAAAAAAATCAGCCAAATCGGTCAAGCCGTTTTCATGTTATGTCGTGACAACGGAAAACGGGTTTCATTTTTATATATATAGATTTGTTTGTTCTGTCTGTAGTAGATATTTAGGGCAATTCCCAGGAAAGTGTACATTCCATGTTGCTTAATATTCGCTGTCTAAAAGGAAGAAGACCCAAATATACAAACAACGTCGGAGCCTTAGGTCCTGACCTGAGTTTGCTTTTCATGTGTGTCTCTCTCTAACCACTATACCATGCCGGAGTCAAGGAAAGGCGAATTTAAAAGGACGTTTTAAAATAAGTACTTGAAACTCATACAACTTGTGTATTACCCCACCATCTTGGCACATATAAGCGGAGGCAACCGCATCGCAAACTTAACTAGAAGCGATCTCGGATCCCAGGTTATGAGTCAACTGGGCGATGTATGCCTTTACTGCAATACTTCAAAGATTAAGCAACATACAGAATGGTTAAAGCGTCTTTCTTTTGTAGTTGGCACCGTTTTTTACCGACATTCATAATCTGACATTCCTAACTACGAAAATGTTAGACTGTGCTCTGTAGATTGTGTTTTCTACTAACACAAAATAGTATTATTTTATTGCCAGTTGTTAACGTTACATCTAATGTTTTAAATCTGCATTTTTTTAAATAAAAAATATTACCCATAAGAAAGGCCAACTAAGACATGAATTTTCTATCGCCATGCTCAAATGTATATTGTTAAATAATCTGAGACAAGCACAATATGCTTCAATAGATTTAGTCTTATTAGAAAATTACTATTTTTTTTCTGGCACGAATAACACCCGTACTCACAAACGATGTTAGCTTAAGTAAAGCAGCAAATTGAACGCACAGAGTTGGATAGAGCTCTGTGATTGGTTTGTGTATGACCCTGTGCGTTCATGCGCCCTGTGAGACTTCATAGTAATGTTTGTGAATACGGGCAAAAAAGTCACCAATTTACAAACTTCAATTGCGTGCCACTTCTGCGACTCCACTCTATGCTCACAAGGAGTAAAACTTATAATTGAATTTCTGTTAACTGCACCCGGCTGAGTGTTCGGGCCATAACTTGATCATGCAATCCAGGGGCTTTGTCCACAACACTGTTGCAGGATAACGGACTAATAACTATGACTTCATACGGAACCATTCGCCGGAATGGACGGGATTATTGTCTTGGGCAAACGTTTCCTAAATGGGTCATTTTATTTTCAAAATTGTTTGAAGGAATGTAATGATGTAAAATATGGAAATTAGAATAGGAACGATGTTCGTTCATATTTCTAGTATTTTAATAAAAAAACTACTGGTGGGACGTGGACGTGGAGGTGGGACGTCCACCCACAAGGTGGACCGACGACCTGATAAAGGTAGCGGGAAGGCGCTGGATGCAGGCCGCTACCAACCGTGCGATGTGGAAGTCATTGGGGGAGGTCTATGTTCAGCAGTGGACGTCCTGTGGCTGAAATGATGATGATGAATAAAAAAACACTGACAGTTTTCAATCAGTACAAAAAGACGTTGGAAGTAAATATACATCTGCTTTTTTTAGCTTCTCCCATGTGAATTTTGATCTGTCACAAATAGAGATTACATAACCTATCTCCATACCAAATTTCATTAACATTCTTCAATTAGCCATCCATTGATCCATCATCACACAATTTTTTTTACAACATTATAATATTAGGCAAGATAGGATAATATTAGTGGGAGTCAAAAATAAATAAGTGCATACTAATGTGTGTGAAAATACCCAAACATCCTGAAAGTATTGTATTTCATGCAAACAAAGGAAAAACAGGAAATGAAGGAAGTTTCGTGATATGTAATCTGATTATTATTCCGTGCGGATTCTAATAAGATTCCTGACATTATGCCAATGGTCTTACATGTGATTCAGGAACTTCGTTTTGAAATGTAACTTAACATTGCTTAAAATTCTAATTTATATTCGAATCCTAGTTTCTGCTTGTGACTTTGTCTGTGTGGTCACATCCAAGTAAATTTTTTCTTTTTAGATACACGAGATCGGTTTCTGGCAAGACAGGATTGTCACAGCTCAAATGCGGTTACAATTTTCTATGTGCAGATCACCGATTTTTAGTCAGCCGATAGTTGGGCCCGATTCTAATTTGTATGAAGAATCCATCGGTGTAATGTGCGCACTTCCATACATGCCAATACTGATTAACTGCCCGACTACTAAACTATCGGCCGACGAAAAATCGGTGGTCTGCGTCTGGGCACTTGTCTTATGCTGTGCGTGTGGGCAACAAAGATAATAATAAATCTATCTAAACTAATCAGGAATATTTTTGGTAACTCATTAATGCACTGTGGAATTATCTTATTTTACTACCTAAAACCTACTGATAGTGTTCACGAATTACTACTTACCCAAACCATCTGATCTGTATCCATCCAGCTCACCAGTCAGTCCAACAAGATTTATAGCAAAACTTATTAGATTCCAAACGCGCAAATCTGGTATTGTGCCTAAATCATAGCGATCCTGCGTCCAGACAACACCCTATATTTCGGGATTTCGGTCTTGGCTCAATGACATGTATGATTAATGTATGGAACCGGAGCTTGCACTGATAACGTAAGCCGTATTGATGTATTGAGTTTAGTGTATGAGGCATTAGGTAACGTAGGCTTGGATATAGATGGCGTTGTTATACTCGTACGAGTACTATACATATAGGCTAGAGGTAATAAACAGTAACAAGTTCCCTGGAAAAGGCCTAAGTACTAAATAAATGTTTTTTTTATATCTACTTGTGATTTTGGGGAACAGGAATTGTACAGAGGGTCCATGTCCAGAGCTGGGTGACTTGTATTCAAATCATAGGTTTGGTTCCCGATAAGACCAAATTAAAAAATGTTTATGACAGATTTGATTTTGTCAAAGTTAGATTCAGTTAAAGGGAAAAACTGACTGAAACCTGTGTGGTTTTAAATATTGTCGGATCTTAATTTTAATCTTGTTCTTAGTTGGCAAGTGAATACTTTTTTCATAAAAAATCTTATTAGAATTAAATCTTTAGCGGCGGACATTTATTTTAAACAACGGTACAAGAGCCTAAGCCTTTTTGTTTCTTATTTCATCAATATTAAGAATGTTAGTCCTGGCACAGCCTTAATTCTTACATGCACCACAATAAGTAACAATTCAACAAACTTGTAACCGCCTGTAACATAACTTGGTATTTTCATAAAAATACTTATCTCTCCTGAAACCAAAGATATTATTATTTGCCAAAACACACAAAAATATGGACTGCTTGGACCAAAGGGCGTTCAAAGATAAGAAATATTGACCGTTGGTATTCGAAAAACGTACCGCATTATTTTTATAGCTGATAATCCTAGTGATTTATATTGTTTAACTCTCTGATTTATTGCTAAACTTTGTGATTGGGATTCTGTGTTTATTTTATTGGGAGAAAAATATTATTGTTTTGTGGTAAGGCAAGAAAAAAAAAATTTTTTTTTAACTTAATGAAGTTTTGGTAATGACCAAAACCGTGAATGGATTGACGACTGTGGTAAATGACAGAAAAGAGTAAAAAAAAGTTTTTCTATTTATCTGTTAACACTATTCAAAGTAAGTAATGTAATTATTTAATGTTAGACCTATACAATACGGTGAAACGCAACTGCAACGAAATTGCAACTTTCTGATGATTCTGATGAATGAAACTGAAACTGAAAGTTTCAAACTGGTCGCGTCATGTGTGGTCTCTCAACAAACGCTATGGCAGAAACTTAGATGCAACTCAAAGTTAACTAGCTGTTGCAGTTTCGTTGCAGTTGCGTTTCACCGTCTGTTCTGGGCCTAAAATGAATTATAGCTAGAATCATAAATTGAGTAAAGAAAAGCAACATTGGCGTTCTGTAACGTGTATTGTATAGGTCTAACATTAAATAATTACATTACTTACTTTGAATAGTGCTAACAGGTAAATAAACCGTAGTAACTAATTATAATAAAATCTTTAGTACTAATTAGTTTACTCGTAGCTCACCTACGACAATTTGCTACGAATACCGTAGCGACTACGAACGCCACCAGATATTGCGTAAGAATTCCGTAGCGTCACTCGACTGCGGCATTCCAATTAGAGGCATGCGTCTTGCTCGTGCGCCAACAGACCGGAAGTTAATTGAAATAGTCATGTCTATGTGTCATGTTAAGACTATTGGAATGTAACAGTCAACAGAATACAACTACATAAACAAAATGACGAAATAGCAGAAAGAAACGAAAAATCCCTTCTCTTTTTATAATTCTTTCTCGAACTCTTTAATTCGGGCCTTTTCAAGGCGAGGACGAATAGGCACTTACACGGCAGATGTACCACCCTAGACTGCATCTCACTTAACACAGAGTGCGATTGCGGTCAAATACCTGCCTTGATTTGCATAAAAAACTTGAAGATTTAAAAAAATGAAATCATAATAAGCAAAAACAATCCAATTATTTGTTTACTATATTACATACTAAATAACTTATATACGAGTATGTGTAGAATAAATAAAGCTTGAATATTGATTTTAGTTAGCTTTATAACAAAAACAGTAAGTATTTTTTTCGTAATTTTGCGACCTTATGACGATTGAGTTCAATCGTCGTAAGTAGGTATTACACTCTCTCTGCCTTATTAAGGGTTAAGTATCTGTTCAACAAAAACAAAACAACAACCCTTCCTAATAAATAAACCAACCAACCAACAATCCAAGTGGGTGCCGACAACACCCTTACCTAGCAATTTACCCGTAAACTAGAAAAAAGTCTTAAATTAAGACCTAGACTTCATTAACATGACTTATCAATGAGTTAGCAAGAACGTGCCTGGAGTATACCACGTAATTTTCCAAATTACAGGTTTATAGTCTATTTTTCCGTGTTTTTTAACCGAAAACAGCAATTTAATTTTCCAATCAACATTGGAAACCGTTTACCGTTTTAATAACGTTTTCAGTTGAAATAATATTATGACATGAGTCATAACAGCACGTCAAGGGTTATTATGAAATGACAGGTTAGTTTTTTCATTGCATTTCGCGGTGAGTGTTAACGTTAAGTTTCTGTGAAGGAATGCTAGCGTGGGAGGAAAACTTGTTTAATAGCAGACGACCTCACTGTAGAGGAATTTTGATCGAAAGATGATATTATAAATTGAATCATGATTTTGTGGAAATGATGACGCGTATCGATTGATTCTAATCGCAGTCAAGTCAATTTTATTGCAAATTTTATATGAGATGAATCTACATAATTTGACTCCATTTTAAACAAGTATCTAAACTAATTTAATATACAATTAGCTAAGCTAGGTAGATAGATGATATATAGATAGGCAGACAGACAGACGGACAAACGGACAGATGGAGAGACGGACAGACAAATACATATTTGGTACTTCCATCATCATCTTATACTATGAAGTTTTATCAAAATAAAGTAATTATATTTTTAATAACTTTTCATAGGTACCTCTTACTGGGTGGGTGGGTTTCATACTATTTAATAATATGAATAAATTCAATAAAGGAAGTATCAAAAAGAATTTATTGAGTACAGTCCTCTCAACTTAAGCTGAGAATTGCATTTGTGTGAGTGCACACCGATAGTTTAGAGTGGCAATCGGCTTGAAGCGCGGCGCGTCCCGCGCATGGTTTATTATAGCAAGCGGCCTGAAGCGCGGCGCGTCCGCCACGCACCGCTTCCTTGTCGCTCACATACTTCACTTCACCCCCGGTACTGGTAGCAGATACGTGTAATTTTATGTAATTGTGTTCCAAATATTAGTGAAATGGCTCCTACTGTAAGTGAATTTCCTGTAGGAAATCCATTAAGCAGCCAAGTGAAAGAAATTTTATGCAAATTGAATACGTATTTTAAAGGTTTGAACGAAAAGTTTTTAGTCTGTTTTTATTTTGTAATTTTATAAAGTTTGTCTTTTTGTTGTATTTTATAGGGCTGGCTGGACGCCCTCTCTATAAACGGTGCTCGCAGAATATCAGCGTCGAGGTACTTCGTGCCTTGGCATGTGCTGAGCGAGGACCTGTTTTTATTTATTTATTTATTTAAAAGGATGTGTCAAGTGTCGATACATCGGCCCAATTGGTAGCAAGTGTTTTATAGACTTCCTTTTAATAAAACATTAATTTTATTTGTATGTGTTTTACTAACGGTACTTTTGGCGATCACTCACACAAATGCAATTCTCAGCTTAAGTTGATAGGACTGTAGTCAATTGCACCAGCCCTGCATGTTTTGTAAAATAAATAAATAAATTGAGTAATTTGCAACCTAAACAGAAAAAATGTAAATAATTGGTATTTTACAAGACAGTAAACAAGTGCATTATTTCACACAGGCTATTAGAGGGACAAATGACTCAATTGGCGGTGAAAGACGATGTAGGTTGTGTAAATAATTCATCGTGTGTGATTCAGATAGTGATGTACTTGAGTTAAAAAGCTAGGTTTATATCGACAATATTCGTGTCAATGACTAGTATAAAAAACGTGCAAACATGAGCTAGATTTAACATGGCCGTCAATGAAACCCAACAAATGAAGGTTGAATAGTGTCATAAAATAGCTGACTGGCTTGGAAAGCATAACTAATTTTGGTCAGAATTACTAGAATTTCGAAGTAAGTTCATATCAATAACTACCTAATATCTACTGGAGACTCTTCGACTCAAGTCTTCTATGTTCTAATCAAACTACAACAAAGAGTACAACGTAAGAACAATAAAGTCGGTTAAATAAATAAAGTATTTTCATAATCCGCAATTATTGATTTGCGATTTCAACTGGTTCTTAGAGCGCTAGTTCAGCTAAATCTGTTATTCTGGTCAAAATTTAATGCATACGATTCCTTATTCAAAGTTAGTTCCAGATTTTTAATAAACACGCATAGTTGCGTGTTTCACTCATCAAAGACTGCCGTAGCTTCCCTATACACTCACCGCACACGTATTATGTATCATGTAATCATCGATATATGTATAGTGATGTGCCCCGTTAACAGACGGTAAAGGGTGACCGGTGTCGCCGCGGTGACGGCGGGCATTATTGCGTGCAAGGGTTGTAGTTATATTCTAAAAAAAAATTTAAATACAATGATTATAATGAATGGTTAAAATTAAAGAAAGTGTCACTTTTTTTAAAGGTTATAATCTATACTAATATTATACATGCGAAAGTAACTCTTGTCTGTCTGTCTAACTTTCACCTAAAGCACTAAACTGATTTTGATGAAATTTGGCATAGATATAGTTTGAGTCGGAAAAGGACATAGGATAGTTTTTATCTCGGTTTTCGAAACACGGACGCGCGCGATAAAGTTTTCCTGTGACAGAAAGAATTCCAAGCGAGCGAAGTGAACTGTTAAAATTAAAGAAAGTGTAACTTTTTTTAAAGTAGTAATAATTTTCTAATATGTAGTAGATACGCAATGTATACTTACCGCCAGCAGGCCTCTCCAGCCCGTATGGCCAGGGTGGTGTGTGTTAGGTCGTTCTCCTGCAGTGAAGATTAAATTGGGACCTAATGATGATATAGCCAATTATGTAGAAGAAAAAAGACAGATGTCATATTAGGAGCATTCCACGCGAAGCGGACAGGTAAAAAAAGTCGATGTTTCCGATTTCAGTAATATTTGAGTATGTTCTACCTATACATATTATTGATACGTGTACCAAATATTTTTGTAATATAATGACCAGTTTAAGAGTTATGGGTCTTGGAAGTTTTCGACAACCGGTTGGCATGCAGTACTTCAAAGCCGATTATGGAGTCATAAAATTATATATTAAAATAATTAAACCACGGGATTTATTACTTCATTTACCGTGCTTTTTAACTGTATTTTTGGAAACGAAAAAAAAATTATTTTTTCCTAAAAAAAATGCAAATTAATTTTTTTTCCTTGATTTTCACAAAGTTCGACCCTTTCGATTTTTTTAATTTTTTTTATTTAAATAGCTAATATTGTGTAGAACATTCATGCCAACTTTCAAAGTGGGCGTGGAAGTGGATTCGGAGCTAGACTGAAAATACTGCCGAAGGGTGGCGTCCAGCGCCGCGCCGTCGCGCTGCCGCGCCTGAAGCCCGCCGCCTGTGCGCGTTTAGTGAAACTGACAAGCAAATAAAATCACTTTGATAGAGCTCGTGAAGCACTTTCAGGATCAGTAACCAGTTTTTGGATATCTTGTATAGTTTAGAAATAATCGAGTGAGATCACTTATCGTTTCCACCCTGTATGTATAATACACGTAAGTACCACGGACGAAGCCGGGGCGGGCAGCTAGTATTATATGTAATATTATTGTTAGAGTATTTTATCTGTAGTTATTACTGTATTTGTGTACATCTATGTTACACTAGCTGACCCGGCGAACTTTGTTCCGCCTTAATGGCAATAAATAAGCAGACTTTTTTTAAAATTTCGAATGGGATAAAAAGTATCCTATGTCCTTCTCCTGGCTCTAAACTACCTCCCTGACAATTTTCAGCTAAATCGGTTCAGCCGTTTTTGAGTTATAAGTGGTGTAACTAACACGACTTTCTTTTATACAGGGTGTTAGGTAAATGGGTATATGAGCCGACACTAGCCCATGTTAACATGGTCATGGTGAAGTCAGAAGATTGATATCTTAATTTTAATTATTTTAATTTTCATACAAATCGGATTTTATAAAAAATATTTAGTATGAAAATTAAAAAAAATAAAATGATGATATCAAATATCTGATTTCACCATACCATTTATATGCCCATGTTAACATGGGCTAGTGTCGGCTCATATACCCATTTACCTAACACCCTGTATAGATTATGTATGTTTATTATGAGTTATTTTAGTATTGTACGCGCCTTAGCCGCCTCTCACATTTGCAGTCTCACTTACTAGGTGTGCTGGAAGAAATTTCAATTTAGAAATAATCTTTTTGTACGTGAACAAAAAACTATAAATAAATAAATAAGAATGACGTCAATTTCGAAACACCCCCCCCCCCCTATCTATCATTTACCGTCATCCGCAGACCAACCCCCCCCCCTAATTTAGAATGACGTAATATATGGACGGCCCCTTAGGCAATTAGTTGTTTAAAATTTAGTTTGAGATGCGACTCTTACAACTAAAACAAATAATTCTCAGTCAAATTCCTGCCGCTGCCAACCCTAGCCCGAGGGGTCAAAACAGGGGGAATACATGTAGGGCAGCATTGTGCGTAAGAGCCGATATATCAGCGCGGAATATCAATGGGCGCATCCATCGCTGCTCTTATTGGGCATAATTTGGAAATTGTGCCTTTGACGGTAGTTGATGACGTGATTACCGTGTTTGCTTGCGGGAAGCGGGAGATGGTGATGTTGTATTATTGAATAAATAAATAAATTAATATCCTTACACTGACTAGTTCCAAGTAACACTTCTCGTGGTTCCAAACTAAACAAAGAATACTTATGGGAATAGTTAAATACTTACACTATTTTGAATCATGTAGAACTACTTGCGTTGGTACATAATTTTGACCTACTAGATGAATATAAACAGGTAAACAGGATACTGATGTTTGTATTTTTGTGTTTGTAACCTGCAATTTCGGGCATAATATCTGCAATAGTTAATGCTTACAATAGTATTCCAATATAAATATTAATAATACTTGCCTGTAAGAAATAAAAAATACAGTTTTAAGAACAACGCTTAATTTACGTAAAAGTCGGTATTGAGTCAGGCTAGTCAAAGTACACAAAAAAATATATCTTTAGTCCTTTGACCTCAACTAAATTTATAAATTTCATGTGTCATTAACAACATTTCTATGTCCATTAAACGTTGCAGCTTTAGAATACACTTCATTAATAACTACAAAAAATACCACATCCCTTGAAACGAAATGACACTCAACTATTTCAGTGCACAAAAGGTCACATCAATCTACTGACATATTGTGATACAATTTAGTCACGAATAATTAATAACGGCGGTCCTAAGATGCTTCCTTGAAGCATACCTTTGGGGTCCTTTTGTTACAGTTTAAACAGGGCCCTTGTTCAGTTCCTTATCTCTGATTATTTATTCATGGTCATTATTTGACCATTTTGGATTTAATGATGTGTCATCATTGTTCTTCCAAGTTAATGTTAGCAGAGGTGTGAAATAGGATACTTAATGGGTGTAACGGATGCGTATTGTGAGACACTTTGACCCCTGTGCCATTTTGTGTAACTGTATGCATGTGAGTAATGATCATTTTTGGATTGTCGCAATCGTTAGGAATGAACGTCATTTGAATGTGGACAATACGGTCAACTATGTTTTGAATTTAGGAAAGATTGCATCTCAATACAAATGATAGTTCTAATGATAAATTGTTTATTACTAAATGCTTCGACTTATACTTGATTGTTAGCCGTTTTAAACTTTGCCTTTTCTATCACGTTTTAATTATTCAAGTTTTGACTTCCACGATTTTTAAATCTAGTCTAGTCAGTAATGTGATTTTATTTCTTTCTTTTGATTGCATAAAAGCAAAATACAATTCGCAGGTGTTCAACGTTGAAACTAGCTTAGCAAGACAATCTCAAAGTTATTGCAAAATTTCTCACAACCATAAAATTTGACTTGAATCAAAAACACGAATTGAAACACCATTCCAATTAATGCTCTGTTAATATTGAAAAGATTATTTTTATCGACCATTAAGAATGTAGCTTCAAGTGTCGCTATTATTTAAACTAGGATATTAAAATCTATTTCTGGTTGTCTTCCTTTGTTGGTTTTGTTATTTTTTGCATTCAAACCTTTAGTGGGGTCGCTTAGAAACGCGGTCGTTTAATATCTTCAAACTGGTTTTGGGCAATAATCAGCAATGTTGCGATGTTTATTAAACAAGGCAATAACCGTGAGTGAATGGTACAGTCAACCTCTAATCCGGCAACCGATTTTATCTTCTATTACTAAGATAATAAAAACCATAAAATTTGCTTTAGTTGGACACTGTACGGTGTTATTTGGAACGCGTTGGACAGTTGCGAATATTGTTCACAACTTTGTATTTCCGATTGTTAGGGGATAAGTCCCGGTTAATTTTGAGAATCTTTTACGTTCTTTGTCCAGTTTTATGTCATACACTTTATAGTCAGTTTAATGTGCTTGCTCTTGCTACTTACTTGGTTTATTTAGTCTCGTATTCTAATTATCAGCATAATTGAAATCTTTCTGGCAGACATTATTGAGTAGGTAATTTACCTTACATAATAATTTACTCACAAGTACATGTGATATTACTTTGATATTAAAGGGTATAATATTGACTTGTTCAGTTTCTACAATGTACATATCTTAATCTCAGGATTATCTAAGGATAATGAGCTAAGAATTTTACATGAATCTCCTCTCTCTTTTTGAACATTATCAATCCTTTTTTCAATCATTAAAAGTTCTCACATCCATCACCAAACAGTGTAATTACAAAAAATAGAACAATCCCACAAAGCACGAACTCCATAACCCTTCCCCTATCTTCCACCACACCCTTCCTTGACCCATAAACAAATATGTCTAAGAATAGCCGGTAATGAGCTGGGGCATTAATTCTAGACCATAAACTAGGGAATTTATAGCCTTGAAGGTAGTCCTATAAAATGAGACATGGTTTCTTGTAATGCGTGAGATGGCACCTTTTGAGACAATGTTGTTGAGTTATGAGGACAAATTTCGCTTTGGAACCCTTCGCGAGACGTGCGTTAAAACGACGGATTAGGGACAGGTATTGCAGGTTCTGTATTTGGACAGAAAAGTAACTGTAGTACAAATAGGATATGGTAGATTTTGCATTGTTGTTTTGGATTTTTACAATCTGCAAAATTACAGTAAAATTGTCAGAATCGGAACATTGGGGTCACTTTTGCGTTAAAAGTGAATAATTCAATTATTTGTCTGGGTCAAGATTTTTTAGTCAAATGTTTTGGGAAAACACAAAATAAAGTTTGTGGATATAGGCGTAGAAAACTATGAAGATTTTGGATTTAGTTGAGCAGCGCAATTTAAAACCTCACTTAGCCTCTTGATTGGGCCATTGTGCGTTTGGAATTAGTAATAAGATATTAATTTGTCAAAAATGTTCCTTAATTTTGATCAACCCGCTTGAATTTTAATTTATCTTCTACGTGCGACGTCTTAACTCAAAAAATGCGTAGCTACAACATTTCCCATTGTATAAATAACGAATAATTCTTTTGCCGAGACATCTAAATCCAAACTAGTCCCATAAAAAACAGAAACAGCACTAATAGCCCTTAATAATCCGGTATGACCATTCCCTGGACATAATTGACCATAAATAATTTAGATTACACATGTTATTCTAACCCTTTCATAGAGAAGGGGACCATAGACATATTTTTTGCTTCTTTCATCTATGGAGTTATTTCTGCAAAGGTGTTGACAAAATCGGCAACAATTGCTAAAATGTAATAAATAATACTCACATTGTTTGCCATTTAATTTGTAGTTTTTAATATTTGACAATAGGTGTAAAGTTGCAAACGGTCAAATAAAACCCTTTAGCAGTTTTTTATGAAGATCCTCTCTTTAAATTATGAATCTTTCCTCTCTTTAAAGTATAATCGTAGTAAAGTATTTGAACTTTGACAAAAGATTACAACTAAATAAAAGATCTTTAGGAAACCTAATAAAACCTAAAATCAAATGTGATGTGGACCTTACCATCGCTGACAATGGATGACGGAACGAAATCCACAAACTGGGCACTGGGCAATACAGATTACCTGCATAGAACCCAAACTATGACTGAAATCAAAATTTTAAATACGATAGCTAATTTAATAGTTAATATTTTAATTTGTCATTTAACCAAAAATATTAGATGAAATAAATCGACTTCACCCACCCTATTACCAAACTGCCCCAGTTTGAACTTTGACATCTCGTGAACGAAAATTTATCAGATCGCCTTTGGCCTTCTAATTTATTAAATTTCCTTCCATATTTATATGGGAAGATCAAACACAGGTGCACGAATTGTTTTAAAGATAACAATAGTTCTTATTTATGTTCATAGTGTTTGCGTTTCAACGGAAATCTAATTTTGGGAACGTAACCGATTTTTATCGTATTATTATTTTTTATCCTGATTTTAATAAGGTTGCCTCAATTTATAGGATTTAAGCATGCCAGTTATGGTCATAGTGCCGGTCATGATGTAAACAACAAAAATTTGAAAGAGGTAAGATTATAAGACTTTAGTTTAAGCTACTTAGATGTCATACTACGAGTAGGTGTTCAATTATTACTGATATCCCATTTTTGTATTCATCAATTCCAATAATTTTCGTTTAGCAATATAGAAACGAGAGTTGCATAATTCCCTAAAGGCTACAAACAAACAAAGTATTCTTTTTTACCGACCAAAATTCCAATGCCTGAATATCACAAGTAGTTCAGATTGACAAACCAACATTGTAACAAAAGATAAAATATGCTAAACACATAACATCAAGATGAATCATCGTAACATGTACCTCCAAACGTAATCCAGTCAACGACCTTTCGGCTAAGAAAAAGCACGCACCATAATTTAAGCATAGCTTCTCAAACTTTTCCCTTAGGAGAAAAAACTATAAGTTTGTTTTGGCAGATCAAACCTTAGAGTAGGCGCACACCGTTGATTTTTAGTTGGCCGATAGTTGTGTTGTGCCCGATTGCAAATTGTATGAAGAATCGGCCAAATCGAATCAGCGTAGTGTGCGCACTCCCATACATGCCCATATTGCCCATACTGATCAACAGCCCGACTAAACTATCGGCCGACGAAAAATCAACGATGTGCGCCTACTCTTACTGTATCGTTTAAAAATATTCTTTTCCTACTTTTGAATAATGCAATGCATTACGATGAATAGTTTTAAACTACATCCTAAACTGCATCTCAATCGCGGTCAGATGCCGGACCTTGTTTTGCATAAAAAAACTAGGTACTGAAGACTGATTTACTCTTACATTGCCAAAAACTGCTGCTATTTAATTATTTTTCAAATGATCTCAATTTCAAAAAAATACTGACACTGTCAAAGTGCCAAACTTATTCTTCAGTTAAAAGTTATCTGACGATTGAAAAATCAGCCCTAAATCTAAAAACAAGATGACTGATTTTAAACAAGTCATTTTTGCAGATAGATTTACTGTTTTTAAAAATACTTGAGAACCGTAGGTTCCAAAGGACAAAAGACAAAATGCCAGCAGTTCACAGGTCATAACAAATCCGAAGGGCTTTGTGCTGACCCTTCATAGATAGGGAGATAAACAATGACGTTTGATGATCTCGATCTTAAATATTAAATACGGTTAAACGCAAAAAATGTTGAGAAGTACGATTTGAAGCAAAAGTAAGCGGGTTCCTTACGTTTATGAAATCGATTTTAAGGGCGATTTCTTAATAGTCAGACAACAATTTTTTTATAGTTTATGAAATTGACGCATGTCAACAACATAGATTTATTCTACATAGACTAGCTGACCCGGCGTATTTTTTACCGCCCTTTCTCGTCAGAAATAATGTAGGATTTAATGTGAAATATTTTTCAAATCGGTCCAGTTATTTCAGAGCCTATTCAATACAAACAAACAATCAAAACATTCCTCTTTATAATAATCTTTATAAAAATAAATGCTGATACTTAGGAACGTAATGTTGGTGTTAATTTAATATGCCTACAAATATTTCCGATATTTTTAAGGGTTACATTCTTATCTATGTCTTAAATACTCGTTTACGTAAGTGTAGGTGACATTTCATGTAAAACTTTTTTGAAACGTATTTAGGTACATTTAGATCTTCATAGAGCACTTTTGTTTTCAGCACGGATCCCTAAAACTAAAGTTAATAATTAACAAAAAATCCATTGGTTTGTTCATTGATGTCACAAGTTGAGGACAACCATTTTGAACGCATCATTAAGTTCGATAACATCTTTATAATAAACTTTTTTAGTTTAAGATAATAAAGGTCGGATTGTCGTGAGAATTTGGTACATCTATACGAGGATTAAACGTCTTTTGACAAATGGTTAATGGTTTAACTGTACGGTTATTACAGTTATGAAGTCGGTAAAAAGGTAATATTCAGAGAAAGGAAAAGTTATTAAGAGAAAAGAATAAATTTAACGCCCGTATTCACAAACATTACTTTGAGGTCTCACAGTGCGCGTGGATGCACAGGGTGACACACGAACCAACCACAGAGCTCTATTCAACGCTATGCGTTCGATTTGTTGCTTCCCTTAAGCAAGCATCGTTTGTGAATACGGGCGTACCTATATGTTGAACATGTACCATCCTAGCACAGAATAAATAATTCTAGACAGACTAACTTTCACTTAACATCAGGTGCGATTGAACGAAAAAAACATTGACGTATAGTCCAGTCAATAAAGCATTATAGATGGAAAACTGTAGAACACAATTTCTGACTTCAGGACTTTATTTAGACTAGTTAGGAGGTGAACATAGCAAAAGTCCCCGTCCTTAGCCCTTGAGCCGGCGGGGAGAGGGGGGTTTAAAGGTGCCACTTTTCGGTTTTTCGCTTAATCCTCGGAAACTATGCGTCCTAGTGACATGACTACTATGAACCAAAAAAAGCATATTCAATTTGCTACAGGTGAGATAGTCAACTTTTTTGATAAATTGTATAGTTTTCGCGGCATCTGCTCTAGAAGGTCTGTAATATTGGAAATTTTATTTTTGTCTTACATGTTCCCATCAGGAGAAAATCGACTAAATCAACATTGAGCAAACATTCTAGACATGCGGGAGCATGTTAAACCTAGTTCCAGGGAGGGGACTGCACCGTGCGTATATTTAGACGAACCACTTTGAGCCACTATTGACTCCTCATCACTCAAAAACTACTGTGCATTAACACTTCAAATTTGGCTCATGTGTTGAGACTTGCAAGATATACATCAGCTTCAAATTTCATAAATATGCCTCAAACGGTTCTTTAGGTATTGACGTCCAAAAATCTACATGTCTGACCTATATACCAAATTCTAACCACTTCCAGATGACCTCGAAGGTTCAAATTTGGCATCCAGAAAGGTAGTTATGTAAATACAAAGGAACAAATAAAAAACCAGTAAATTTTAACATTTCACAGGTGATAGATAGATTTTAGTGTTCTAAATGTCGATTTTTGAACGTCAATACCTAAATAACTGTTTGAGGTATATTTATGAAATTTAAAGCTGATGTATATCTTGCAAGTCTCAATACATGAGCCAAATTTGAAGAGTTAATGCACAGTAGTTTTTGAATGATGAGGAGTCAAAAGTGGCTCCAATTGGTTCGTATAAATATACGCACGGTGCAGTCTCCCCCCTGGAACTAGGCTTAACATGCTCCCGCATGTCTATAGTGTTTGCTCAATGTTGATTTAGTCGATTTTCTCCTGATAGGAACATGTAAGACAAAAACTAAATTTCCAATTTTACAGACCTTCTAGAGCAGATGCCGCAAAAACTATACAAGATATAGAAAAACTTGACGATCTCGCCTGTAGCAAATTGAATAAGCTTTTTTTGGTTCATAGTAGTCATGTCACTAGGACGCATAGTTTCCGAGGATTAAGCGAAAAACCGAAAAGTGGTACCTTTAAACCCCCCTCTCCCTGCCGGCTCAAGGGCTAAGGGCGGGGACTTTTGCTATGTTCACCACCTAACTAGGCTAAATAAAGTCCCGAGGTCAGAAATTGTGTTCCACGGATTTCTATCTACACCGTCGTTAAGGCATTCATTGACTGGACTAGTAACACCTAAAATAAAATGTTATTTAACCATTTTCTTAATCACTTACCATCTTCAATGATTACAAACTTTCTACACAACAAAATTGCTTAGAACTTACCTCTACAAGTACTGCATTTCCCATAGCATTTAATAATGCTTCCACCATACACCATTAAGCATAACGGTCCTCTAAAAATCTTCCTTTGCATCCAAGGAGCAACATAACCGCAAACTACCCTCCGGTGTAATCTCCAACAAAAGACTGGACAATACACAACATGGAGGTATAGTTTCCCACATTTTCCTGGGACGATGTTTATTTGTATCCTAAACACAAGGAGGTTGAAAAGAAGCGAGGCACACGGCAGTGAAAGCGGCAAGTGGGGTTAAATGTGGAAATTTGTAAAAGATTTAACTTTTAACTATCTGATATCCTAGAAAATTTTGGAAAGTCTGTAGTATCTAAAGCTCGGCGAAAATGGGCCACCGCGGCAATATATTAAAAAGTGTGTAAAGTCGCCGTAGCTGGCCACCGGCAAATTTTTAAAATGAATGCTATTTACATTTAATGAAATAGGCTGTAAGTTAATAAATAATGATGTCCAATCACTAAAAAACAAACTAACATTCAGTATGTAAGTATTCGCTCGTTCGTTTCTGCCAAATGACGTCCACTGCCGTCCATTTCCACAATGATTGCAGTATGTTACGTATTATTACCCTAGTGTGAAGTACTTTAAGGAAAAATGAAAGTACAATTGACAGAATTCTTTACCAGTTGACTAATACCTAATTTTAATGTTGTTTCTAAAATGAAGATTGCGACAATTAAAACATACTTACGGAATTTCCTTTATTCGTAAAAATATTCCAGAAAAAATAAACAACTTGGCTCTCTTTTCCCCATCCTTCCCCAGCAATATTATTTACGACGGAGACAAGAAAGGTAATATTTAGCTCGGGTAAAAATTTCCTCATACAAGAGCCCATAAATATCCCGTTGAAAAAGATGGCTAATGGTATTTGCGATTGTATGAGGTATATTCGAGATTTGTTAATGTGTACTCATATTATGTTGGTGTAAGTAGAAATGCTGCTATGTGAAAGAGCTGCTCTTTCTTGCTATAAGAGATTTTTGTAATTTATAGTCGAAGAGCTTATGTGATCATCGTGCTACCATAGTACAATAATGAGTAGGTACTGCTCCTACGCTACAAGCACAGTAGATACAAGTAGGTATAGTAAGTAATTTGAAGTGTAACCATATTTAATAGTAATGTACCTACTTACTCGTATAAAAATCTGTTTCTTATTCCTAAACTAGCTTTCCGCCCGCGGCTTCGCCCGCGTGGAATTTTGTCTGTCACAGAAAAAAATAATCGCGCACGTCCCTGTTTCAAAAACAGGGATAACAACTATCCTATGTCCTTTCCCGGGACTCAAACTATCTCTATGCCAAATTTAATCAAAATTGGTTCAGTGCTTTAGGCGTGAAAGCAAGACAGACAGACAGACAGAGTTACTTTCGCATTTATAATTATTAACTTATTCTTCCAGCAATTTGACTATTATTAACCCTTAACTGGTATCGTAAATTGGACATACGTAACTGGTATCGTGGGGGCCGCGCGGCCCCCATACTATGTTTGTTTCTAGCAAGCATGTTTTACCTATATACTTGAATAAATGCTCATAAATTATATATATCAGGCTTTTTCTATGTAATCATTTAGTTTTTATTGTATTAAATCTTCTTACTTATATACTTCAAGACATTACATAATAGTAACAACTTTTTAAGTAATATTTTTTTAACGTTACAAATATCTATGAAATCTACGTTCAGAAAGTTGTAATCAAAAATATCATTATTTTAATTAATCCATAATATTGTGAACTTAATAAAAAATAACGTTTTAATGTAATGTTTAATAAAAATAATAAGCATTTTATAAAAATAAAAACATAAATATTATGTTGACAAACATTAGCAGGTGCTGGTGGATTTTCAGACCACTTGTATTTATTTTTTCATAGTAGCTGGATTGACTAGGTCCTACAACATCTTCATTTTCACTCTCTGAAGAAAAAACTAGAAAATCAGAAGCAGCATCCTCATTATCGACCGAATATTGGTTATTGGGTCTTCACAATGACCTATAATTTTATTATCACTGTATCCTTCTTCTGACATGCTACTAATCACTAATTTGGAATCAAAAACTTCGTTATAGGTATCTTCTATTGTTTTATCACTAATAAGCCATCAATACTACAAAAAAACAAAAAACAAATAAAAATTGCCATAAAAAAAAACGAACGTAACTGGTATTGTGGGGGCCGCGCGGACCCCAACACGAGCATATCTTCGTCCTGGTGAATGATACAATACTGAAACTCCTGCACCAGACGCGAGTAGCGCCGAAATGAGAATACCAAAAATTTTGGCTGCCCACGATGCGTAGCTTCTTAGAAATCAAAGAAAACGTCATGCGTGGGGGCCGCGCGGCCCCCACGATACCAGTTAAGGGTTAATAATCTTCTACTATACTTCCAACATAGCTCTTTTAACTTTAACCATTGCTTATGGATAATAATACTTATATGTGAGAAGAAGAATAAATGTTTCATGTCATACTATCCTCTACTTAATCACGTACCAAAACACATTTTCCTTCTGACACCACAATCCGACCGATGGCATTAAAAAAGTCTTACGAAATAGCGCTCAATGCATTTGCCTTCTGACACCACAATCCGACCGATGGCATTAAAAAGTCTTACGAAATAGCGACCAAAGCATTTTCCTTCTGACACCACAATCCGACCGACCGCATTAAAAAAGTCTTACGAAATAGCGACCAAAGTTTATTCACACCGTGAGTCACTTAGGACAATGCCCGTAGCGTTTCACACTGCACTGTAAACGGACCTGACCTACGTCAACCGTCTGGGCTGTGGGTGTGGAAACTGAATAAAACTGTAACGGTATAATTACGGGAGACATCATTTGTTTTTTGTGATGAATTAAACCGTTACTTTAATTAGAATGTGAGTCGAATGCAAAGTGTCTATTCTTGTGCTTTTTAACAGACTTTTTGACAGCGTCGAAGGTAATACTTGCTCAAATTGAAGAAAATTTTCATAGAATCCAAAAATATCGTCATTAGGTCAAGCCAGGCCTGTTCATCTCCGCGAGCTTACATCGAAAACAAAACACGCACGATGGCCCACCTACAGGATACGATTCGACAAGGCCTCACATACGAGCGAACATTGACTCACGCACGCGTATTCTTGTGTATGATAGAAGAAAATGGTGTTCTAAATACTGTGCAGTATTTAACTGCCTAATAATAATAAAAGCACAGAATGTACTTTTTTAAGTTGTCTCAAGACACTGAGAGGTAAATAAGTAGTTAATATTATTCATGATAATTCATGCTAAACCATGTATTTCCTCCGCCATTTTCCGCAGTTTGGCACCTCAAGTCACATCATTTTACCGAAGTCAGCCCTATAGCTTCGGCGCAGTGCCGATCACTGACGTTTGTCAACAAAATGGTGCTTGACTCTTGAGACAGGCTAAATTACACCATATCGTTAATGACATTGAGCATACATTTTTTTAAATACCTTCGCGAAGTAAAACTTCTGTACGTAATACTTATTATTATTCTGTGGTCAGGCATAGTATACACTGCAGGAGTACGACCCTTTCTAATTTATGAGAGGCAAATGGAGGATTTGGTCTACACCCTCCACGCAAGCCAAACGGGTCAATTTTAAAAGTTTGCACGAAGTTTCCTTTAAACTTCTACGATATACTGAGCAATGATCATCTTTGGCAATAAATAGTATCTTAACCATAGTTTACCACTGTGCGGTGGGACTATGATTAAGATAAATTACCCGTAGACCCACTGGCAAAAACTGTTCAGTGTGCTTACCATGAGTTTACGTTAGGTGTGCTCGCTAGCGACTGCGTAAAAAAATGACATTAATTAGTATGACATATTGTGCAGCCCCCTAGCGGCTACTTTCATGAAACAAAATCTTCATAGAGATTTTTGACGTAATCGCTAGCGAGCACACCTAACGTAAACTCATGGTAGGTACACTGAACGGTGGGAACGGGTAAAAAAAATTACCCGTGGACCCACCAGGGGGACATGTTGGGGGGACCACGGGTAAACGCCGGACCTTAGTAGCCGTTCTATATTTATTATTTTCGTGGATAACGGTGCTGGTTGTACAGTTATTTAAAATGTATCTGTAAGACATTTTGTTAAATCCGTTTGTACAATTGTTTGTTATCCCTAATAAAATAAAATAATTGACATCCACGGGAAAGTGAGTGAGATCCTTTTTTTTATGTGACAGGAGGCAAACGAACAAATCACATCTCACACATCCTCTAACAAAACCACACAGCACAAAAGTAATATGGAATGACAATGTGTGTAATGCACCTAAAACTAACAGGACCTCGTTGTTTGTTGAACCTGGATTTAATGCTTCAGTAATAAAGCGAAGATGGAAAATATTTTCATTACCCCCAGGACAGCTAAATCACGGATAGACATTGTAAAAACTTTTAATATCCCAAACTAAATGAAACTTTGTTGCGTACGGCATCTGTAATATCTTGCTTAATATCTCTCTGTGATGACAATTTGTCTACCGTGTCCTTTTAAACTAAAGATGGTGCTTCACGTATCCAACTACAAGAGAGGTAGCCGGTTCGAATCTCGATGGGTACAAAATTAAATGTTAGTGAGACAAAAGCGTTTGTAGTTTGTACCCAGAGTCACAAGTGTAATTACATAAATCATTACATTATCCAAATCTGTAATATTATGGATGCATTAGAATTGAGTATCTGATGATGACAATTATTATTCTCAGGTCATTTAGGTATTCCCACTGCACGACACGCTCTAAAATACACTAAACATCATCACTCTCGTCATTGTCATCATTAGATGCAAATGGAGGAAATAGTATATTATACAATTTGATTTAAGAAATTATTTGTCTTTATGATTCCATCCACAAAAGTCTACAGTGATTTATTCAAAGCGTGCAAAAAAGCGCTTTCCCATGTCACCCTTTTCTATGAAAATGGACGTTTAAAAGGCAAAAACCGTATCACAATGGATAGTAGCGTATTTAATAAACTCACTAATATGGGGATGGCGTGGCAGGTTGGCTTTGGTTTGCAATAATACAGACACGCCTTTTGGTTATCATGTAGACAGTGATGTTGGGACCAATGTTGGGCTAACCACAATTTTTATGATCAATTAATGTGAGATTGAAGATCGGCATCTTTGGCAGTGTACCCCAGACGGACAGACGGACGGACGGACGGACGGACGGACGGACGGACGGACGGACGGACGGACGGACGGACGGACGGACGGACTGACGGACGGACTGACGGAGACGGACAGACGACAGACGGACAGACGGACAGACGGACAGACGGACAGACGGACAGACGGACAGACGGACAGACGGACAGACGGACAGACGGACAGACGGACAGACGGACAGACGGACAGACGGATGGACGGCTGGATGGACGGATGGAGAGACTCAGATAAATATTGAACCTAAGACCATCCAGAAACCACTGAAACATCCTCATAACATATTTAATTATTTTTACCACTACCACAAACCTTTGTCCAACATTGGCTACCATCGCCAACATTGGCCAGCGCATTAACCAAAGTGGCTTGAACTGTTTCTATAAAGCTTTCACGCTTTTGATTGACCAACATTAAGTTTATCGCGTCCATAACTTTTTCTATCTTCCGTTTTATCGAGCTTTCTATCGGGAATATTATTTTGCAATTTAGCTTTCATTGAGGGGTAATTTTCACACGGTGTTTATGCCTTTACATTAAGAACTTCATACGTGTGTTTACACTTTACATGTAGATTGTAGATGATTACGTCATGTAGATTGTAGAGACTAGGTTTCTTTATTAGACAACAAGAGGAAACATAATAATTATGTTTAGGTCAAGATTAACATCTCTAAAATTATGTTTTAGATCTAATAACATTGGCTCAATTTTAGTGCTTGTTATATAATATATAACAAGCACTAAAATAGTTGAGAAAATATTATTTTCTCAACTATTTTTTATCAAGTTATGAACATTAATTTATCCATAATTTAAAAATTATTATAAACTTGATGGTAGAGCTGATTTATATTATAACACTAATTATGTCGAAATCCACAAAACCTCATTTAAATAGTTCTTTAGGTTGTTTCAAGTAGGTATCTCAGAAGAAGTTTATTAGTTTTTTCTCATGTGTTTTGGTCTCTTTTGCATAATTTGCATCAACTTTTCATCTGAATAACTCTAAAATTACCAAACAAAATTGTGTTCACACATGTAGGCAGTTCATTAAAACCTTGTTTGCAAATAAAAGACCACGGGCCCCGTTAAAGGGCGCCTATGCCGCTCACCGGCTTAATGTTTCACCTCTCCATTCTTTTATTTTTTGTTTCAGAAAGCAGTGGAGCCGCCCTGGATGAGATTCTGCAAGACTGGGTGAGATTAAGTTTTTATACTTGCATGTTAATGTGAATTTTTGTTGAAAATAAATTGAGAAAATCTGTTTGATTTGTTTGATATGTAGTTAATGTTATGTTATCAGGGCGAAAAAAACGGAACTACGCAGGGTCATCTACTACATTAAAGTAATTCCAGCGTATCAATTATCTTCATCACAATGTTTGAGCCTGATTTACAAAAACTTTATTCAGTCGTAAGCACCGGTTTAAATGTTTAAATTAGTTGAATTTCAATCGCGTTACTTGTCTGTTTTTGTCTGACATTTCCACCGGTCTTAAGCTGAATTTCATTAATTTAAAGTCATAAAAATCATTAAATTTTTGTAATCAGCTTTTAATAATTTGGAAGATACACCGGTGGTGTGGTTTGGTAGTGCGGTGGGTCAGAAGGGAAGATTAATTAAATAATAAAAAAATATAATCAGGAATACTACTCCACCGCACTCTTGTCCCGTGGCCCACTTCAGCGATGACTCACGCTCATGACTCAGGCATTCCTAGCGATGCACCTGATGCATCCACAACACATCAGCCTACACATTTTTTTCATTCCAAAGTAGACCCTATCAGAAGTGAATAAGGTGCCACAGTGTGTGCCTCGAAGTGCCGTCATCTGTACCAGTCACTATGAATCATTAAATCCTCTGAAACGTGAAACTGACCAGGGTAGTGACTTAGCATTGTGGAGTCATTGACCGATATATATTTTTTACAAGTGTTTACCTTTTCCAAAAAATAAGTTATTTAATTGGGTAAAGCAGAGAAGATATTTACAGACTTTACACACTAGTTATTTTGTCACTGCAAAGCTGAAAGCAAAAGAGGCTCATGTAAAAAAATGCATCAAAAATTTATAATCCCTAATTATTTTTGTTATTTGGTATACTTACACATTCTCTTGGAGAGAATTTAAATTTGTCCATTGCAATTCATTGGCCAAAATGGTGACCTTATTGACTGCGTGCGTACCTACTATCTTAACATTACTTTTGATTATAAGTTGTTGGTGTTTGTGGTTAATTATATGACCGCAATTGCACCTGCTGCAGTCTAGTATTGTACAGTCACGGAATGAAAAGGTTCGTCAGTTTTCAAATTGATTCCTTCAACGAATCGCGAGCACATATTACCTTTTGAAACTATGTTACATAATAATCTCGAGTTAGAGAAAATAATCTTAAACTGTTCGTCAGTAAAGTTCAAAATTATTCAGATCAAAGTTGTTTGACGATTTATCTTGTCAAGATTAATATGACTGATAAACTAAAACCTTCTTGTTGGTTCAACCTGCCATTATTATTTCTATTAAATAAAAAAAAAACTACATTTTGTAACTTTGCATGGGATAGAAAATTAAACAAGCAAAACCTTATTCGTTAGCAAACGTCATATTTATTTAAATGTTAGCAGCACTGTTTTTTGCACTGTTATGTTGGCAGGTTTGACTCTTACAGTACCGAGTGCAAGCGAAAACCGACACTAAGGTGACGAACCTTTTCATTCCGCGACTGTACATAATAACTGCTCTGTAAGTACCTATTCACTCTCGCCTTGAAAAGTGTATCAAATAAATAAAATAAAACAAAAACAAAACATCGAGAACCCGCTAAACATACACGTTTGTTCTTGCCCATATCACTTTTCAATCCAATAAGCATGGAAATCACAGTGCGTGGAAATAATGGAAATAATAGAGTGAGTCACTTCAGTATACTGTTACCGGAATCGCTTAGTGCAATGCGGATTGTGCATTATGCACTTAATCCTAAGAAATATTATGCAATCATACATAAACATACATAAATCACAGAAGTGCCAATATTGATGGGGTGAAGAGTTAGGTCACTACCATAATTTGTAAAGATTTTTTTACAAAAACTGTACTTTTATTCAAGTAGTGAATGATGTTAAGCAGTAAACCTTAGCTTTGTGTGACCAAGGTTGATAAAATTGACGTACTTGACTTATGGTCCTATGTCCCCTAGATGGGGCAGAGGGCGTCCACAACAGTCCTCCATCTCGTTCGGTCTTGAGCTTCTCGCTTGATCTCGCTCCAGGTCTTGACAGGTTGATAAAATTAAATACTAATTATTACTTTATTGCCAGACTGGTCAGTTTGGCTCTCTACATTTAAGTAGAAGTTCTGGGTTGGATTCCTAGCAGGAATAATTATTATGTGAGAAAGCAAGCTATGTATACCTATGCTGTGTTTCTAGTGTAACTGGAAATTGGTAGATTCAATGAACTCTTGTTAAGTATTATTATAGTAAGAAGAAGTAGCTAGGTTGCTTTCAAAACAGTAAATGAAAGTATTTAAAATTCGGTTACGGATTTAGTTTTTTAATTTATTGCGATTTTTATGAAAACATTAATGTTGTTATAATAAAAGTGTTCAGGTCCATTTTACAGAAATATTATTTTATATTTAAAACTATTAAGATTACAGTTTTTACAGGAACAATTTCATGCTTGACCGACGCCTTAAACTTAAAAGACATCACGGCTGCTTCCTGAAATAAAACAAAAAAGGTTTTAAATAAAACTATTAGCATTAATATTTGTGACGGTAGGAAATGTGAAGACATGTGGGACATGTGAAGATACTATGGAAGAGTTTTGATTTTTGATATCTAATGGAGACATGAACCTCGTAGGTAAAGAGTTTTGCTAAAAGTTTGTATAGTGCTGCCGACTACATACAAGTTTATTAAACCTATTTTGAAATTATGCTCAAATTATCTTTAAACTTAAGCGTAGATTTAATCTGGTTGGTAATGTAAAAAAATTAACCAATTTTTTAAAAGTCTTAATTTCTGAGACTTATAGAGTGTCGTTTCACAAAGTCTGAGACAAAAGAGTGTATTATTGAACCATTTTAAAATCACATAAAAAGCAAAATAATACATTGGACATCCAACCCGCAAAGCCAACAATGCGTTTTGCAACTGACGCCAAAAAAGTATAACTGCGTATCAAATAAAACCGTAAAAAACCTTACAAAGCAGTCTACGGGGCCAATTTCGTCTACAATCAACGGTTTGCCCCTGGGTCTATTGTCTTCCCATCACAGCCAGGTTTAAATGGCCGTGGTCCGGTGTAATTGACG
This sequence comes from Ostrinia furnacalis, assembly GCF_004193835.3. Lineage (NCBI taxonomy): Eukaryota > Metazoa > Arthropoda > Insecta > Lepidoptera > Crambidae > Ostrinia > Ostrinia furnacalis. Next base: position 144,254 of record NW_021135899.1, on the reverse strand, counting down.
GATTGAAAAAAAGCCATAGAAATACAACTTCAAAGTTACCGGCGGTGAGTCAGACCGATTGAAACGTTCGAACAAGCGACAATTTGCAGACCGGCAAAATAACAATATAATAAACTTACACACAGTAATCCTACCTTGAAAGATTTAATTCAGAGATGTAAAAAATGTCTGAAAAAAGCTATCTTTGAAAAGAGTCTTCATTGTGTTTCAGTAATATGCTTGAAAGTTCAGGTTACCCATATTTCATACCTAGTTTATTCAATAATATGGCTGTGGAAAATTTGATAATTAACTATAGATGACCCACGCTGAACTGTCCCACCAAACTCAATGACAGGGGGGAACTAACATCGTTCAACTATATGGTTTCCAAACATGGCAAAAATCGGAACCAGCGATCTGGTATTGACGGTGGCGCCCCACTGTCAATGTCATGGATAGGACAGTTCAGTATTTTGGAACTATAGTAATCTGGAAGTTTTATCTTGTTGAATAATAATAAAAAATATTTACAATATCTTTATCAAGGCTATTTCTGAACTTTCCAAATCTCATTTTATGTCATAAAGGTCATAAACGTAATTTTATTCCTGCAAACAGGCCTTTAAAAGGAGTTTTTAGACGATTACCTTTGTAGCTAGAAAAAGTGGACCTACTATATTCACTTTTATTGTGATAAAAACATCCCAATACAAACCGACACTGAACCTTAACACCCAGAAATAACACACAAAACATCCGTTTAAAAAGAAAACACCACAAAACCTCGGTGGGTGGCAAATACTAGGCGGGACGTTTGCAAAACAGCAAAGTGATTTTATAATAAAGAAAGGGAGGCGGTGCCAAATCTAAACACAGAGGCACAAACTATAAAACTCTACAATGGCCGAAGATAGGACAACTGACCCGACTAAGGAAGTGCCCCGCTGTGGTCGAAGCCCGAATGGCACAAAATGGACAGTAGGGTTGTCTTTCCAAAGATTTATTTGTAAGGGCTGTCACGGTTTCGAAGTTTTAATTGGGAGTAGTTACAAAAGAGACAAAAGGTGGTAATTACAAAAGAACGGCTTTAAAAACGGTAATGGATACTGTTCAGTGGTCATAATTACGTATTTTATTGAGTTTTTTTCATTAAATAAAAATAAACATTATAAAATGATACTTGGTTGCCATTATGTCTATTTTTACCCTATTTGTAACCAAACAAAGTATTTGAATGCGTTCTACTTTAACACCAGAAATTTTTTACCTATTACAAAGTACATAATTATAAAATATCAAGGCTTCTTCAAACTTTTAGTAAAGTTCTCTTATCTATCTTATAACAATTGGACAACTAAGTTTAAAAATTATAATCGTTTATTGATGTCAAAGAAGATTGAGAGAAAGTTTTAAAACCAAAAACGTCTCCCGAAACATTTTTTACAAAAACTCCAATTTTTAAAGCGCTCCCAAAACATTATGCAACAAAGCTTTCAAAAGCTCAGCAGCCCTACAGAGCAACAATGAGCAATATTTATTACAACTCATTTGCACTTTGCAGTGCGTCTCTATCCGTTATTTACAATCGTACAAAGTGACCGCGACTCTTTCTTGTCCAAATGAGCTTTTTAGGGTCCCGTTGGAAGCTGTAAAGCTTCGCAAATGTTAGGTTTGAGACGGAAGTTAAATGTTTTGTAATAAACTTTTCTTTCATTCATTCAAACGCGTTGAATAAGTGTGCTACTGACAGAATTATAATTATAGTAATCTTTACATACATATAAGATAAGAGTAAATGGACTAGGCATTATTAGGATAAATAAATGGCCATCGTCGAGAAACAGAAATTAAGGTTTTCCTTTAAGTGGTTAAACGACATAAAATATGTATTATGAAAGGCACGGAGTGTATTTTGTGACGAATGCAATAAATGCAATAAATAAATATTCTTACTGATAAATGCGAAAGTAGCTTTGTCTGTCCTTTGGCGTTTTAAATAGCTGACGACTAAGTTTGAATAGAAATGGTTTGAGAATCAGAGAAATAGAAATATTTGGTTCTAATTCCGGTTTTTAGTAGAAGTTATCTTAATTTTTTCAATCTTTATAGAGTCAAACGGCGCGCAGCTAAAAGTGTTTACTATAAAATAGTACGGAACCCCACATTTAAAAGCGACTCTACCTTCACATAAAAGTTCCTTTTAGTATTTTATTGTTGTAATTAGTTACACCCATCGTCTGGACTTCTGGACGCTGCTAGACTGTCGCTAATTTGGCTCAATAGATGGCGTTGTTTGGCACAAACAAGACATTATTGTTTTCGGTTGAAATTTAAATGGCGCGCGTGAAATATCTTGATACGGAACTTTGGGAGCATTTAAAGCATTATCTTGGGATAATTTGGATGTTTTTATTTATTGCAATTGGCAATACCGTTTTTGCTGTTCGTTTCAAGTATGCCGACGTGGCAGGGGGTAGAGTTTGTCAGCCATATTTATGTTGTCTGTCGGTGTAATTTGAATACCTTTATGCAACATGTTTGCCGACAAAGGTATTTATTTATAGACGAATACTAATATAGTGGACCGATGTTTTTTTTTCAAGGGCAAAAGTCGTAATGCATACATTTGGATTATTGAAATCAATTTTATTTGTGAATAATTTATAACAGTTTTTAAGTAACTAGCTGATTGGTAGTGTTAAATAAATTCGGTTTCTTAATTAACTATTATGTGCTAGGACTAGAAATAAACTATATCAAATAATAGGTAAGACCCAAGAGATATTTTAAGAAATTATGTTCTACTAGCTGACCCCGCGAACTCTGTTCCGCCTTAAAGGCAATAGCCATCGCAATTTTTCCTTATTTGCTCACCGTTTAGACCTACCCTGGACTACGACAAACATTTTAAAACCAAAATCAGCTCAATCGGCCCAGCCGTTCTCGAGTTTTAATCACACTAACGAACAGCAATTAATTTTTATTTATATAGATAGATTATCAAACGATACTGAAATAAGACTGTACACTCATTGCAATCATGGGCTTGAATCTATACTTAGTGTAGAATTCGGATCTAGTATTGAGCTTTTCTACAAACGTAACAATCTCCCACGTGATCCCTTTACCTGACATCGTTACATACTGTAGTTTGAATTAAAAGCATAGTAATAAATATTACAGAATAAATTAAAAGCGACAAAAGCCAAACGGTGATGGCGTCAGACTGGCCGACTCAAAATCCGAAGAATACAGGTTCGAACTCCGTAACCGCTGTACTATACTCGTAGTAGTGAACCCACTTACACAAGCATATTTAGCTTAGTAAGAGGGGTTAATGGAACTATAATTTAATTAAAAAAGCATACTAACTTGATAATGCAAGCCTTAGGGTCCATAGCCAGCAGGAAGTTATTCAGACTGTTCTCGCAGTTGGTGTAGGCCATGCCGAAGCCGAGCCCGCCGCCGACGAACATTGGCCACCGCCGGTAGCTGCGCATGAAGAAGCTGCCCACCATGCTGCCTAATAGGACGCCTATCGCTGGGGAAAGAAAGAAAAATACAGTTTAAATTGGCACATTAAATCTAAAGATTCATCATCATTATCATTTCAGCCATAGGACGTCCACTGCTGAACACAGGCCTCCCCCAATGCTTTCCATGTTGATCGATTGGGCACATAGTACGCAGAACTGACAGCCGATGGGGCAGCAAGGTTCTGGAATGAAGACCGCGTACCGGAAAACGCAGCGTGGGACGTCCACCCGCAAGGTAGACCGATGACATCATAAAGATAGCAGGGAAACGCTGGACGCAGGCCGCTACCAATCGACCAACATGGAAAGCATTGGGGGAGGCCTATGTTCAGCAGTGGACGTCCTTGGCTGAAATGATGATGATGATGAAGTCGGGTTGGGTGTCCGCAAATGTAGTAAACATCACTTCTTTTTCTTGTCGTGTCGACAACAAACCTATACGGTTTAACCCCAAACTCCGCTACAAGACATAAACATCACTGTGGTGCCCACCATACTGCCTATTAGGACGGGGGGGAAGGGGGAGAAAATGAAGGTTAAGTTGGTTCAGATGACGGCAAATATAGTGAAAATCACTGTTAGACTAATGCCCGTTTTCACAATTAAAAAGCTAAATTTTGTCAGCGCACGCTCATCCCAATAGGTAAGAACGTTGGTGCATCATGAAGTTTTGGTCATCGTAGCTTTGCCAGCTGTCCTAAAATCTTTAATAAATCTACGTGCTCCTAGCAGGACTTTAAGACGACCCATTACTCTTTCTGTTCCTCATAGTAATAGCAATTACAGGAAGAACTCATTTTTTATTCGAGCTGCTAATGTCTTTAACCTTATGGCTGGCGATTCCGATATTGATTTATTCAATTCCAGCATAAATAGTGTTAAACGAAATCTCTTCAAAGACTGGTTTGATGTGCATTCTTGAAAGTGGCTTTTATTTTGTATTAAGCTTTAATTTAATTAGTAGTAGGTAACTCTGGCTTGGTAACTTCTTTTCTATTTTTTTATTGATAAACAAGCATTACTCAGGCTCTAAATGTGAAAACATGGTAATGGTTATAAGTTTTCTAAAATGTTAGTCTACATAGTTTCAACACTGTATTGTTTTCCTTGTAAAATAAAAATAAAAAAAATAAAATAAAAATAATTATCTGTCACAAACTTCCAGCTTTTTCAAAATAACGTAATTCTGGCGTTCACTAGTTTTAGGCCATGTACGTACAGCCTATTAGGGCGCCCATTGCTGGGGTAGGAGGAGTTGGTTCTAACTGTGGTGCCTATTAGGACACCCACCGATGGGAAAGAGGGAGAATCAAAGGTTATGTTGGTATAAAGGCTAACTCTACATTTTCAGAAGGATGCTTAAATATTTTCTTGTAAACACAGAGAACTAAAATCGTTTGAGCAAATGAACTGTCTTTACAATTTATTCCTATTGCTAATATAAGAGTCTTCTAACGTTTAATGTACAATTTTGAGTACAAAGCACACAGTATGGCAAGTGATAAGGTTTTAGAAAAATCTTAATAACATATCGGCAGATATGTAGCCAATAGAAAACACTGCTGGGCATACTGGAAATTGGTAACAATAACCTTGTCATGTATCAAATCGTACCAGGCATCCATGTAGAATATTATTATGAAGGCAAAGTAGTAGTATTATAAGAAGCTGCAGCTAGTGCCATCCTATTACAAAAATATATAGACTAATGTGCTGGTGACCTATACCTAAATGTTTGGCGGGTTCAGACCCGCCAGACTATCAGAAGTGTAATGACATTGCAAATATAATCAGACTGTCCTAATTGAATATGATAAAACTCCAAATTACTTACTTGTTTTCATGCCAAAATCGACAAAGCAAGCCGAGTATCTATCTTCGAAGTCCCTTTTGTCCGGTTTACTCATTACTCTCCTAAGTTACAAATACATCAACTAAATAACAACACATTGCGTTTCTACAAATAATAACACAAATATAAAAAATATCTGTACGTTAACTTATCATCACAAAATATGGACAAAACAAATTTGAACGGCTTGAAGTTTGGATGACATTTTGGCAAAACGTTTTTTTCGTTTTGACTTTTACCGTGTTTTGCGTAAGGAGGTCGGAATTTGAAAAAGTTTATCTTTTATATCGAATAAGTATGAACTCTAGTAATTTTATAATCAAATAGAAATTATAATAAAACGATGTTATTTAAAATAAATTCTTTCAATCAGTGGTAGCAGTACTTATTATCTTGCATTAATTAACTCTATCAACCAAATATTTATTTTCTATATTATGTAACTACCTTTCAACATCATAGTTTAACCACTTCAAGATCTCACCATAATTACCATGGAATACCAGATATTATTACACGATTGTAATTTGTTGTACAACTGCTTTACATTATGTACCTACCTACCCTACTTAATGTTAATCCTACAGAATCAATATACCCAATTATAATTTGTGTGCAATTGTGATCTGATTTGGATAATGATCTGAGACAGTTAATGGATTCAACCGATTTGCGTTGATTTATTATGGTTAATTGGATATTGTGTAGCCATTGTTGTCTTGTGACTAAAATATCTATTTCCTACTTGGAAAATTACGTAGAAGCTTTTGATTATTCATTCGATTGATCAGCAAAAAAAGCTACTTACTTACATCTTTGAGGGACTCTCAAGGATCTCTCTTAGGACTCTAATTTATTATTTGAAAAAGATGAAAAACGTTAAGGTTGGATTGAACCATCTTACTATAAATTTAACAAACGTCAAAGGTCTGTCAAACACCATACAAAAAGTACCGGTTAGTGTTATTGTTACGGTTAAAATAATGCGATGTTACTCAGTCTAAGATGGATTGCACCATCTTTCTTACTACAACTTTAACAAACGTCAAAGGTGTGTAAAACTCCATACAAAAAGCACCGGTTATTGTCATTGTTACGGTTAAAATAAGGCGGTGCAACTCAGCCTAAGATGGATTGCACCATCTTACTATAAATTTAACAAACGGTCTATCAAACTCCATACAAGAAACACCGGTTATCGTTATAGTTACTATTAAAGTAAGGTGGTGCTTTTCAGCCTAAAACACTCTTGAATTAATAACTACATAAGGTATTAAGGAGGAGAAGGGACTCAGTTGTAAAATCTGTGGTCTTATTTCGAGACGTATCATCTGAGTAGGTGTTGTTGCTGTAATCAAACTCGTAGGAGCTGAGTCAAGATAATATTCAGTTTTAAACCGATATTTATAAAATAACCGTGCATTGATTGATGTATTTGTGACGTCAGCAGAACATTAGATAGAACATCACTTTTTATTGAACACCACATAAAATTGGAAAATTAACAAATAATTACAAGATTCAAAACGGCACAATGAGGCGATCTCTCTACTGCTCGACGAAACCTTTTTGTGAATCATAAAAAAAAATCCCACCTCCCTCTTGGCAGGCCTCCCACTAGGTGGACCGACGATCTGATAAAGATCCTATCCTGCCTAAGCAAGCATAAGCCTGGATGTGGGCGGCGCAGGACCGGTCTTTGTGGAAAGCCTTGGGGGAGGCCTTTGTCCAGCAGTGGACGTCTTTCGGCTGAAACGAATATTTTGTTGAAAGATAGCCACTACTCGTATTACGATTTGTTAAGATCTACCTTTTCCGCATCTAATTTTAGTTTAGTATAGAGAAAATCACAGTAGAATTGGTCATCTACCCTCCCTAACTAGTCCAGACTGAACCTTTGTGAGGGTAATCGAATCACTCCTCAAATTAGTCTCATACTGACCGGGCCGTAATCAAGCGGACTGTCTAATATGTATCCCAAACAGTGCAATATGCAAACGGGCGCGCGGTTAAACCGAATCATACCTAATTGATCTGATGTTCATAACAGATCTTCGTGTAGAAGGTTCATTATGCTCTTATGCACTACATAATGTAGTAGTTAAAGCCCTAACCTGTAGATTTACTAATTCACTACCCAAAACGTTACCCTGTTTCAGACATTTCAAAAATTAATTAGCTATCTAAAGTTAGATTTTCGTGATTCGAAGAAAAGACGGCGTAAGCATTAGGTAGAGCAATGTTGAACAAAAATATCATTTCTCTATTTAAAAAGTTCGAAATCTGTAAAAAATAATGTCGATAACATCTCTATTGAGTTGTTCCACGCCATGAAACAAATCATTATTCCATTAGACCAATACTTGGACACTTTATACAGCAATAATGGTAGCCCATAGTGAGCTTTTTAGATCTCTCCTTATATTTTTGGGCCCTACCAGCGCTAACTTACAGCAGACTACATATAACATTATGATCCCGCAATCCAAACATAGTGTATGTTTGGATTGCGGGATCATAATGTTTTCTATTAAAGAGAGCCTGCTGTACCTCTGTTCATTGTATCAGTAGTAACAGAGTAATAGACAAAGGATTAGATGCTACGTCTACTGGGTAAATTACTTGTGTATTTGCTTTGCTAAGTTTACTTCGCTCTACTAAAAGTTAAGTTGAACTTACAATGTTAGGAAAGTATTAGGCTCCTTCTAATTTAGAAGTTTTTAATCCGATTATACTCTTTTAATAATCACATACTTGAATCAAAGTACCTAAATGAAGTATGAAAAGGTGCATTTTTAGAGCTGTAAGCTCTGAAACATGCCACACGCCTACAGCCTATAATCTCCAAAAAATGGTTTTGACTACACTTTTTACAATCTATAGGATTGAGGAAAACTTTTTGGCATTTGTAATTTATTTAGTTCCAACTTTTAATTTTGTATGTATATCCGAGCTTGAATAAGTACTTACAACAAAGGCAGATTGAAAGATATTTTCTAACAATGAGTAGCATCGCATTGAATCCTACCCACTAGACACCACCCCTTACTCTAGCAAGCAGTGCTGATACTAAACCAGGGCTGTCTCCACCCGGAATCGCATCTGCATGTCTTATCAAAGCGGTCTCCAGTAACGAGGCGAAATTGACAACCTTGATTGATCCACGTCTAGGATCTTAATTGTTGTCATATGAGAGGAATTCGGGATTTGGGGGATTAGGAATGTCGGATATAAACTCTGATTGGGAGATATTACGGTATTGCTTGTGGAGTTGTAATGGGTGCTATTTTAGAGCAGAATGTTTAGTCTGATGGGCTGTTGACTGCTACTGAACGTGTCATTTTTGAGGGAACATCATTGAATATGTAACTATGTAATACCAAAGGGCAGACAAAGTTTTTTGGTGTAGCTGAAAATTTTAAGAAAATATCTTACGATTTAAGTGCCCTTTGCTATTCTCTTCTAATTCTAGATCCCTATCTGGACCCTAAGGACCCTTCTTTAATGATCTTTTTAGTTTAATCCTTATCTATCCTATGTAACATTATTATGATGAAAATAAATAAAAATCTATCCATCTTTAAAAAAACACAATTCATTTACTCGTGGGCATTTTCAACATGTAAATTGAAAATTTTCGAAAACCTCAAACTGTAATTTCAGAATTCTAATAAACTCATTAAAAGTCTGTCCAATGAAGAACCGTTTTTAATTACGATATACGGCCATTTAGATTCGGACCACGTGTGTACGACCCTTTTTGTGGCTTCAGGAATTTTTAATTTAGATCCTCAGCTTTATTCAATAAAGAATTTTGTGGCGGACAGTGGTCAAGTTTAGTGACTACCGGGAAAAGTCATTGCAAGCTTTAATTTAAACTTTACGCAAAATTAGAGCTTGTACTATGGAGCACCAGACAACAGATAGTATAATATACTTATACATTATACATCCTACTTTTTTTGTAAATACATACTTACCATTATAGATAGGAAACATAAAACGTTCAAAACTTGTCAAAATCAGTGTCTTCGCTGATCTAGATCTTAGAAAACAGGACACCATAGTGATGATTGAGCGCTGTGTGACACTGATCTTGAGTCACTTTTATAAAAAAATTGGGAGTCAAAAAAGATGCACTGTTTTTTGAGTTTTTTTCTATACTATGGGTGGTTAGTGGTTATCATCATTACCTTTGTGGTATCTGAAATTAATGTTTGTTTGCTTTTCTTTACTTTCAACCACCGTGATGCATCTGCTGTCGAAGCAAATTTTCAAACTATGCGTATTAAATAAAGATTGATTCATCCCGATCATTCAATCGTAAATTCTGAACAAAACCGTTTATACCGTCAATCGCATTATTCAAATAAGCAGACGTATTTTGAAACGCAACAAATGCAAAATTGGGGTATGATTGACTCCCCTCTTCTAAATATTATCATTCAGCGATATGCAGATGTGACGCTTTTGAAATTATAATTTCTCTAATTGTTAATTTCGCCTAAAGCTGTTTGGATATCTTCAAAAAGTATTTAGGGGCATTAGCGACTAAGTGACGGATTGTTGACTTGTGAGAGATTATGCTGCCGGCTATTTTATCATCAAAGTATATTAGAAAGCATTAGGGGTATTTGAGACTCCTTATTTTTACTTTCATAAGGAATTAATTACTTTAAGGCCCGGTTTTTTGATTCGTAGTTAAAATAACCAATAGTCAAATTTGACAGATGTCAAATGACAAGTGGTTAAATATCAGAAAAAAATGTTTTTCGAACAATGGTTAGCTTGACTTTTAGTACATTTTTTAACTATTAGTTAACATTCTGTTAATATTTAACCATTAGTAACAAAATTTAACAATTTGTTATTTTAACTATGAATCAAAAAACTGGGCCTTAGACTTCTCGTTTTAAGTTGGAATAGAACGTTTTTTTTTTCTTCTTCAAGAACGTTTTTAAGAAGAAAAAATAAGTTCTTGTTAACCCCTCAATGTTGGAAGTGTGTTTACCACAATAGTCCAACGAATGACGAGGATCGAATACCAGAATGTTTTCAGGAGTGGTGGTAGGGCAAGCTGTATTTGGGAGGTGTAATTTCTATCAAAGGGCCTATTAATATATTATTTATAAATAAAAAAATTGTGAGTTCCTCGAGTCTCAAATCGGCATTTCGACATTCGAAAAAAAAAACAGTTAATGATTAAAAAAGGCGGTCCTCGTTTCATCTTTTATACTAACATACTAACAATCCCAAACAATTTAATAAACACTTCAGACCATATTCATTTAAGTAAGGTATCAATAACACTTCCCCTACAAACTCTTCCGCAATCACCGGCCGCACCAATTATTTTTGTCAGCACACAACTCATTCCCACGTGCAAACAATCACATGGTACGTTTAATTCCACGGTGTTAGAAGCGAAATTTCAACAAAGACCCAAATGAAGATCTTGAACAAAACGACAATAAGTGATGAATTGGTTACCGACAGGAAGCACAGTGGGTGGGTCGTGTTGCGGACTATAATTAGTGTTTGGATATTGATGGGGCTAGCGAAAGATCTCTTTGACATCACTGAAAAGTTAATTCAAGTGACAAAAAGTTGGAGTAGTAGATTTTTTGAGAGACCTAAAATTATTGTAACTTATGAAAAAGTAAACACTAGGTATACGAGCAGCTGTTCCAGTACACGTGGCTTTGTATAGTTGGCTGAAAAAAGAAAAATATTGTTTTACTTTTTTAGAAATAATTGTAATTCTTTGCTCTCTTCTTCTTCGTCGCTGCACTCTTGCCAGAGTGGTCGTGGTCGTCACACCAGGTCCGGTGGCAAACCTCACAATCCGTCGCCATTCCTCCCGCACTGCAGCCTTTCTTGTGCACTCGTGGAGTGGAACCATTGAGTGCGGTTTTGACCTCGTCAGTCCAGCACATGGGCGACCTGCCGCGCGCTCTTGTGCCCTTAACCTTCCTTCCTTCAAATTCTTTGCTAGAGAACTTTAATAGCCGAATATGTCTTGATTAAATCGTTCTCGAGATGTCAGCAACACACAAGATTAATTTTTATTTTTAAATAAATAGATAGATAGGTAGATCAAGTGAAGCTTTTGTCTTTAGTTAAGGAAATGTTGTCATCACCCTATAAAAATCTTTTTTAAGACCTATTCCTGATTTTACGACATCCGAAGCGTTCACACAAAATTACAATGAAGAAATTGCTCGATTTATCAAACTGTCTCATCGGGAGGCTGCTTACGAATGCCCTCATCTGTTTTACGAGAGCGACGATTTAAGGCAACTTTTATAGTTGCCGTAATTTTACGGCGACTGATTAGTTTCGCGGGCAATTTTGTTTTTCGGGGAAAAAAGAGAATGGACCAGAATCATCATTTTAATCAAAATGACGTCTATAGCTGGAAAAAATTTAGAATGTATTCGTTTAAAATCTGATAAAAAATAATGGCAGTGTCATTGTAGTTGAGAACAATTTAAAGTAAAATAATTTCATAATTATTTGAGTTGTACCAATATTGATACTTATTTAGGTGACTCAAAAAAGAAATCAGTTTAATGTTTTACTATTTTTTTGTTTCGTTTATCTGTGATTGTGGCCTATTTTTAATTTGCTTTTATTATTGCATCGTTTGCAATTAGTAAGGCTTAAATAATACTTAAGCTGGATTCTAAGTGGAATTAATAATTTTTGATGATTGCCACTTGAAAGTCCAATTCGTCAAACATTGCATACGTAATGGCCACCATATTAAGCCTCCCTGACGATTCATCAGGACAATTTCATCTAGGCTTTATGAGACGCTGACAGATCTGAGTCATATTTTTGAAGTGCTAGAATTATAATTGGTATACGAAATCGGTATCCATTAGGTATAATTATGCGATTTAGGTATGTCTATTGTTTTATTACAATACGCTGAACCTATTATAAATGAATTTGTTATTTATCGTAAAAATAAATCTTTAACGAACCCATTAAATGGCTATAAATTATCATGACTATGACAATCGTTCATTCATTTTAGCCAAATGACGTCCACTGCTGTACAAACGCCTCCCCCAAGGATGTCCAAAACGACCGGTCCTGCACTGCCCGCATCCAAGACTATGAAAATAAAAGGTAAAATTATTGTCCAACGCTACACAGCTACGGTGATTCGCTCCTGTCTATTTTACAAGGTAATCCCCCAAAACGCACAATGCGTCAAAATACCGGGATTAGTGGACAAAATGCATCGGTTGTAAAGTTTACGAGTATGCAAATACGAGCGAAATTGGCCAGTAAAATCTAAGCCCAATGTATGGAGGCGTCAAGATTGCGAGATTAGAGACGGCTGTAAAAGATTCAGGTCGCATTTGTTACCTATTGATGAGATGAAAAGCACGTTTTTATGCATTGGTATTGTTAAATTATGCAATGATGTATTTAATTGTACCTATACCTTCAGTACAACACTGCATACATCAGATTTAATTTTGGTTAAAAGATTTTGCTTTAAGTGTTTTTCTTAAGCTTGAGTGCCGTCATTTATACGTAGTATCCGCTTATTTATTATGGTTACTAAATAAGACTAAAAGGATAAAAAATATCCTGAAAGTCACTTAAAACTATTTCATAATTATTTTTAGTAACTGTCATTAAACCTATCCAAATTCTAAACGAAATCGTGGCCTAATATGTTTTTCTATTCTCAAGACTCTATCAAGAGTCATCTTAGACCACGGGTTAATCATTAACTTTACTCTAACCCCCCATTCAGTTCTTACTTCCTTTGCAATAATTTATAGAAATAAAAATATTCTTATCATTTCTAAAGAAACGCCATTAAAAATTAACAATCCTTTGTTCAAAACTATTCATCTGAATACTTTAAATACTCCATAATACGAATAACTTCATAAGGAAAATCTCATAACATCACTCCTAGTCGTAAAATTACACAGAGTAACTACACCCTCTCTGCTAAGCTTTTACGAGGAAATTTTTAATCTCGTCCACATAAAATAGTTGATCTTACATCCGTTTTATTAGTCGCCTGTGAAAAATGTATGACAATGTTGAAACGTTTTGTGAGGATTGCTTGCATTTAAGACTAGTGGATTCTTCTTTATGTTTTTGTCAAGCAATCCTCAAACCCATTATCTAGCTCAAAACTAAACAGAACGATACAGTCTTGGAACTTTTAAAGTAAATCAATGATTTATTTTTAATCTTAATAAGTTCAGTATCTATAAAAATCATAACCATAAAAGTAGCCTATTATAAAATTAAACCTATAATCAAACAACGTCACAATAACAAGTAATTACACTAAGGACGTTCTACACAATAGAATCATTACAATAAACCTACCAATCAATCGTAACCATAAAGTCACAACCAAACCAATAATCACGAAACCAAATACTATTGATAATACAAACACTCAACGTATCATTAGGTTTTAAAATAACAAACTGACTGCACTGTCAACGTCTAATTAAAACGAATTAATACACGTGGTTCGTATCACAGCCTATCATCAGTGTGAAAAACAGTTCTTCAATTTATAACAATCCCATTTTCAACTTTATTTTAATGCTGTACAGAACAAAATTCCGTAAAGTGTCTGTTTGATTTTAAATAGATTTTTTTAAAGCAAAAATTGTCGCAAAAGTTAATAACAACTACTGATTCTTAGTTCAATCAAAATAATGTTCAAAATTGACTAAAATCCAAATTGATGTGTGACTCGGAAATGGTAGTGACAACACAAAAGCAATGCTCAGGTGCATAACGAACTAATTAATTCGAAAGCCCGCATTTGATTACACAAATCAAACGCATAGTGGGGTGAAATGAGAAATCGCTAAGAAATTTCGTTCGTCACGTTTCGGTCTTGTTTCCGGTGGTTTTTTTGTACGTGACTGATCGTTATTGAGCAGTGTGCAGTGTTTGTAAACTTTTAGACTGGCAGCCGTGATATGTGGGTTTTGTGTTTTTTATTGCTGATAGGAATCAATACTAACACTTTTTTCCTTGGCATGCTCCTTCGAATTAATTAAGGCATTCGATCTATAAAAACACCAAGTTCAAATCTTAGAAGTGGATAGGAAGACTTTTTTTTACTTACTAGTCCAAATTAAAATTCCTTATTTAACTTAAAACTTAATAATCCTTTAATGGGTTAAAGTTACTTAATAGTTCTATCTTCAAGTATCGATATCATTATATCTGGAAAAAAATCTGAGTGAACAAAATAAAAAACATAACAACAATGTTAACAGCATTGTTGTGTTCCGGCAGTTAGTGGTAAGATAGCCAGTTCCTCCGTGGTTGAGGGTTCCGGATGAAGCTCGCTTCCACCTTCAGCCTGATCGTCACTTACCATCAGGTGAGATACAGGCCAAGAGCTTCCTCGTTGTGGATAAAAAAAACAGCAGTATATTTTTTAAATAACAGAAAGCAATATCTACGAGTTACCCACTCTATGAGCGTCGTGGCATCACCCCCGGCACAGGTGTCACCGTTTCACACGCTGCCTTTATGATATCTCGTTTATTATTTTGTCCTGTAATTACTCGATGCCTGCCCACTGGGCGGCGGCCATGATTTTGTTGGTTTTATTGTTTTGCGGCCGTTAAATGTGATACTGTTGTACTCAATGCTGTTAAATGATAGTTTTCGATGATAGGGTAAAACAATGGCTTTGTTTATTTTAATAACGAGGAAACTTTCAGCTGCCGACTGTTTAAAGTAAATGTTTAATAAAGGACAAATGACGCTAATTTACTAGTGTTCGCTACCTTGTTAAAATTGAATTAGTTTTTTCGAGTTGTGGTCTTTACAAAAAAATATTTAAAAACCACACCAAATAAATTTTTGCCCTTCATATTTCTGTATCTAAACGCCGCAAATTCTCAATATTAATATTCCTAATTTTAAATCAATTAGGGATCTTATCAGTGCCCTCTTTCATGGACGTGAATCATCAAATTAAGGTTTTTTAACAAAAAACGTGGGAATGCACGCGATTGTATGGGGTGAAAACGTTTTGCGGTTGTTATAACAATTTTACAGCTATTTTGGTATCTGAAAGTTCATAGTTCAATAGATGTTTTATAGGAAATAATGTCTCTATTATTTTATATAATGTAAATTCGATATTGCATAGATTGGAGAATTTAGGGGAAATTATATTTTCCCCATGCATAAGACTTTAATAACACAACAATACAAATAACATTTCTTAATCACAACTTTTTAAACAGCTCTTGGCCTGTAATCTCCTGATGGAAAGTGATGACCATGCGGAAAAGTGGAAGCGGGATTCCGGGATTCACCGGGAATCTTCATTCACAGAGGAACTGCTATCTTACCTCCAACTACGGTACACAACAATGCTGTTAACATTGCTGTTATGGCGACAGACTTAAAGTTAGTAGCTAGTCAGGTGTATTTTTAACAATAAAAAATGATAGAGATAGCATGACATATAAATAGATTTAGGAAGTACCTATGTTGTGTGTTATTGTTTAAAAAGAAAACAGATGGTGTCCTTATAAGTAAAATGCTAGAACAAAGATTTAAAAATTGCTTACATTCCAAAAATATTTCACTGCCTTTCTAGAACATTAAACACCGACCTGTTAGCGAAGTAACAAATGATTACATCAAAAAATGCTGCGCCCGTAACGATACGGTTTAATTAAATTAATTGTCAGCAGTTGCGATATAAATGACGAGTAATATCGGAGGAAAAAAATGTAGATTTACAAAGATAAAAGCAATAATAAAACACTTCCCTTGTGAAGTGCGGGCGAGCTACGTCGAATTCAAGCCACTTATAATAACAATCTGACATTAAAAAGAGTTCTGTTTTAGTTAGGAGAGGAATTATTATTAAAGGTCTTTTTATAAACAAACTAGCGGCCGCCCGCGACTTCGTACGCGTGGATCCTGTTTTACCCCCTTTTCCCGAATTTTTTTTGCTATAAACCTCACGGAGCCCGAGACCTTTCCAACGAATGCAAAACCGTGGAAATCGGTTCGTGCGTTCTGGAGTTATAGCGTCAGGGAGGAAAACCCGACTTATTTTTATATAGTAGTAAACAAATATTATATATTTTTTTAAATTATTGGTAAAAATACCTAAGTGATGAAGAACTTCTGTGCGTACATGAATAAAAATAATGCTTTCTTTATCTCTCACCGTCCATTTTTTCAATGGACTAATGACCTAATGCTACTCCTTTTCAGATTTGGCTTACTTTATTATTTCGAAACAGTGTATTTGCAGTTATGTCAAAATGCGTGAAAAAAAAACCACTGAATATCCTGAAATGCATTTTGAAATTTCTGATCATAAAATAATATTAATTTTTATACGCATACGAACCACTGTGCGCACATTCGTCGTAGCCAGCCCGCACTCTCCCGCATGACTCGGACAAGCGATCACGAGCGGACATCGAGTGTAGGGATAATATTAATCACAGTGGGGGAATTGTTTTGGAAAATTACTCATAGTAAACATAGCTGGTTTATTTTGTTAGAATTGGTAGATTATTGGCAATTTCATTCTTTATATTGGCCTTTGACTTATGGTCCTATGTTTTTCATCATTGTCATTGGCCTTGGCTGACTCAAAGTATAGGTAACTACCTATATTAAATCTGTGTGATGATTCGGACTTGTAGCTTTCTAGAGAGACAGAACAAAATAATCCTTTCTCTATCTATCTAGTGCCCACGGACTTTATTGTGCAAAAATTCCGGAGAGCATGACAAGCCGTCTGTTGATTGAGCTTTTTCAGTCATTGTGGTTCACATTTTTAAATTAATGGCATGTTCTCTGAATATCAATCAAAATAGTTTTTTTTTCGTTTGATTCAGTATAGGTACTTATCATGTCTTAATAGATAGCGGAAATGAAATTGCAAGACAGAAGATATCCCACATCAAATATCACTAATTACCTACTTAAACAATTTACAAATAATCATTTCACGCCTGCGTCACTTACCCTCAAAAATCAAAATTAAGTAATATTATTATCGCCTTCTCAAATGTTAAACGCTGCCAAACACAAAACGATATTGCATTAGCATCGCTTGTTACACTCGCACAATATTTGAACACGTCTGAGCACGACCGATTTACTTAATTGCCACCCTTGGAGAAGCTGAGGAATCTTTTACGTTTACTTACATTTTTTGTAAAATATTGTCTTTTATTATTTTAGTAAAATCTTTATAAAACATAAAATAAGGTGCAAAATGTGAACTTTACTACCACTTTGCTCAATCCCAAATAAGTAGGTATGTAATGAGATATAAGTAGGTCACAATAATATCTATCTTCTCAGTCACAGATAAGTAAGTACTACCATCTTATTGTCAAAATCAGTCAATCAATCAAATCATTTATTTGTAAAACATAGGTAAACGATAAAAGTTAGTTTCATTCAGAAATGTATGTTTAAAGAATATTAGAAATTCTATTTCAACTAAACAAAAAACTATTGGGTACCTAATGGGTAACTGTAAGTAAAGATCAAAGCAAGAATCGGTAAATAATCATCAGAAACATAAAGGTGACATTGTTTAAATCCACAGCATAACACAGCATCCATACACGTTTGTATATTTTTTCAACAGACCTTTCATCCACACCCCATTTTAACAAAAACAACGCGAGTAAATCGTCGCAGACATTAGTATAAAGAAAAACGACATTAGAGAGAACCCCCTGAATAAATAACGCAGTTCTTATGTCAATACGAACATGTCACCGTGTTTGACAACGCCAAAAATATCCAATACCCCCAAATTAAATGTCGATAACCCTATTTCAAAGTGTCAAGGTCTATTTTCAAACGCAACGGTCGAAAGTGACAGCAGAAACAACATGGCGGCGCAATGTCGTGTCAAAGACGGTGTCATTTGCATCAATCCACGTCGAATTAAGGAATTCTTTCCGTTTAAATAATTGCCCGAATGAAGCTAAGAAAGTAATTGGCGTATTGTTAGAGATAATAAATATTTGTTAGGATATTTTGGGTTTTGTGGTACATGTTTTGGGTAAATATTAGGGCCTATAGAGGTATAGTCTTATTTTTCACTGTCATAGTTTTTTTTTTAATCAAGCGGTGTTATCAGAAATGTCGTTAAAGATTTTATAGAAATTAAATTTACCATAACCATTTTTCTCAAAAAAGTGCATCTGATTCATTTTAATGTTAATTCTCGAGCTTTAATTAATGTGATTTATGTGATTATTAGCAAACAAAGAATCAAAAAGAAACACAAATCGTCACATTTTTAATACAGACCATTTTAAATCCTAATACCCTCAACATAAGCGTGCTTATTTAGGTTTATAATAACCGGTAATTGTCGGTGATTCTTGAATTGTAATAGATTTCAATGCAGTAACTCGCTTTCGTACAAAACTGAAATTATGTGCACTTTTCAAAATGAGCACTAGACTCAAAATGTATATTTTGCTGTAGGTGAACAGATGGCCTCACAAAGGTTAGCAGGAAGGCAATGGATGCAGTTCGCTACCAAAAAAATACTATTTGTTTAGACTTATTAATCGCCAAATCCTCATCCTCCCGTCATTTTTTTACCCCAACAACCAGCTATTCTGGAAATCCTTGGTATGTTCAGCAGTGGGTGACAATGAGAGTGTAGGACACCCCACTACCCCTAGGCAAAAATAATAGAAGATTGACGAATCCTTTTTTATACAGAACAATGCAGGTATTTCACCAAATTCGCACCTGATGTTAAGTGAGATGCAGTCTTAGGCTGGGTTGCACCACCTTACTTTGACCGTAACTATAACGATAACCGGTGTTTTTATGTGTGGTTTGTGATAATTTTTTTAAGTTTGTCAAAGTTAAAGTAAGATGTGCACCATCCAGCCTTACTGTTTCTTCTTCCATTGTGCCTTATATTAGAGTTTAATTTATGGTCCGATGGGCATGAAGGTTACAAACAAAGGATCATTGTGACTAATTCAGGACGAGATGCATTTGGAAAGCGAAAGTTGGTATCAAAGTTAATTAGGATTCTGTGCAGTCAACTTTCACTGGAAAATCGTTATTATTAATAAATAATCAATAATATCTTTACGTTAGGAAGCGCATCTGATTCATATAAGAATACATTAATTTTAATTTAATTAAGATAAGAATCACAATTTTTTTTAGTATCTACTAAAAAGTTGATTTATTCATAAACTAATTCTTAATGAATCGAAATGTAAACTTTACGTTGTCTATGTTTTTGTATCTCATCATTATTAATTTAGTTGATCAGTACTACTGGTCTACTGGTATTACGTATGAATTATAATTTTGTTCCTGAGTGTAGTCTAGGCTTTAATTGACGAAAAAAGTAGCTAGTTTAGTCTTCGAGAATATAAAAAATGTTTGAGGGTAGTTTCATAATATTCAATACAAGTCGGTCGTTGGTTTTTTCATTTAGTTTAGTTGTGCGGTCGGTGTTGTGCGGGCTTGTACGTGCTATTGTATTATTGCCAAGTTTAATATTTTTGTGATTTCTAGTACTTTACAATGTTAGGAAATAATATTACGAGTGTGTTAATAAAAGTATAGTGTTTAAATGCCGTGATTTGTCGAGTGTAATAACTGGACGGGGCCAGGACGGTAGCATGTCGTATGAGCAAGGTATTTACCAAGATATTTAATATTTTTGTTCGATTGTCTGTTTTTTATCATATTTTGATAATTTTCATTGAGTTACTTTTTAACTTACCTACTCGTTACTACAGCTTAACGCGTACGGTAGGTCCTTCTTTTTTCATTGGATTGGGCAGTATTTTTAGANAGGCACCCATCGATATGGATACGTTATAACAATACAGTGATCTTTATTGTCATTTTGCTATCGAGAGTAGGTAATAGGTATGTAACCTAATCCATCGCTTTTTTCGTCTTTTACCATTAATTTGGACCGGATGACGTAGTGTGGGCAGGCCTCCCACTAGGTGGACCAACGATCTGGTGAAACTCGTGGGAGGTGCCTGGATGCAGGCGGCGGACCGGTCGTTATGGAAATCCTTGGGGGGAGGCCTTTATCCAGCAGTGGACGTCATTTGGCTGAAACGACGACCATTATTACAAGCTTTATATTGACTTCACTTGTTAGTATGTGTGGGACAAATCTTGCAACTGAATTTAAGACCACTTCTCCTCAACCGATAGAGCTGAAATTTGGTACACTTATGTAAGTACGATGACAATGCAATATTATGGTACCATTGAGCTGTTCTGATGATGGAGTCAGGAGGTGGCCATAGGAACTCCTAAACGAAACGGCGGAATCGCATCGAGTTTGGGTTCGTTGGATTTGTCTTTTCGAGCAGTTTAGTGCTAGATGATGTCCAGGGTCCTGATGATGGAGTCAGGAGGTGGCCATAGGAACTCCTAAACGAAACGGCGGAATCGCATCGAGTTTGGGTTCGTTGGATTTGTCTTTGCGAGCAGTTTAGTGCTAGATGATGTCCAGGGTCATGATGATGGATTAGGGAGCTGGCCATAGGAACTCCTAAACGAAACGGCAGAAACTCATCGAGTTTGGGTTCGTTCGATTTTTCTTTTCGACCAGTTTAGTGCTAGATGATGTCCAGGGTCATGATGATGGATTAGAGAGGTGGCCATAGGAACTCCTAAACGAAACGGCAGAAACTTATCGAGTTTGGGTTCGTTGGATTTGTCTTTTCGAGCAGTTTAGTGCTAGATGATGTCCAGGGTCCTGATGATGGATTTGGGAGCTGGCCATAGGAAATCCTAAAGGAAAAGGCAGAAACTCATCGAGTTTGGGTTCCTTGGATTTGTCTTTTCAAGCAGTTTAGCGCTACATGATTTTTTTTTTGAAGGGACGCGCGCTGGTAGCTTGAAATGCTTTTCCAGCTTCACCGGGCAGAATGGCGAGTAGGTACAGAAGGTACTCTAGCCGTTTGGCGATCGTCGGTCGCAGTGTTGGACCAAAGTCCAGCCTACGGTGGGCTCACTCTAATGGGCCCGATCGAGGGGGACTACGGACGCGGCCTGAGGGCGCCACGGTAGGCTCGGACCTCGGCTCAGGCCATGGCTAGATGATGTCCAGGGTCCTGATGATGAAGTCAGGAGGTGGCCGTAGGAACTCCTAACGGCGGAATCTTATCGAGTTTGGGTTCGTTGGATTCGACTTCTCGAGCACTTTGGTGCTAAATAATGACCCAGAGATTGAGATACAACTAAAAAGTATAAAATAAAATTATAATAAAAAAAAAAACTTTTTTAAAAACAAGCTTTATCTAAATGCAGATGCATGTACTAAAACGAAAAAAATAATTATATGCTTGGTTCAAAGAATTTCAAAAGCTTGTAGCGCAAACAGAAAAAAAGAGGAATAAATTCCATGCGCGATACAAGCTTTTGAAATTCTTTGAACCAAGCATATAATTATTTTTTTCGTTTTAGTACATGCATNAAGCTTTATCTAAATGCAGATGCATGTACTAAAACGAAAAAAATAATTATATGCTTGGTTCAAAGAATTTCAAAAGCTTGTAGCGCAAACAGAAAAAAAGAGGAATAAATTCCATGCGCGATACAAGCTTTTGAAATTCTTTGAACCAAGCATATAATTATTTTTTTCGTTTTAGTACATGCATCTGCATTTAGATAAAGCTTGTTTTTAAAAAAGTTTTTTTTTATTATAATTTTTAATTTATGTAGATAATGCAAATGTATTTTTTTCATTTTGGATGCATTATTTTTGCGTTGTTTGTTATATGAAGAAACAATAGGTAAGGTAGGTAAAGTATATTTAAAACTTGCGACTAACCCCAATTAAAATATTTACCTGACAACAATCATCATTCACTTCCAAAGATTATGACGTAAGAACAGTATAACTAATCATCGGTTAACTAAGAATAGAAAGAAGAAAGAAACCATTAACCGAGCAGTCTGTCAACAGTATTAATGTAACAATGTAGGAGGCAGGAGTTAATTTTTGATGAATTTTCGTAATGATTCAAACGTGTTGCGGCGGGTTTGATTGTTTAAGGAGGACTGTGTATTTTTAGATGCCAGCTATTTATAGGTAATAAATGGCAAGGAAAAGAGTGGAGATGTGTGAGTGATTCATATTTCACTGCTTACGTTGTTTTTAATTGGTTTGTTCTATAACAAATCAATATAGGTCTAACCATAGGGTTACGTTACCTTGATACTATTACTTATTCTGTGGTTACGTACATTATATTAGTACAACTATTTGCTTAGATTTTTTGTGCTGTGATTGCTGTAGTTTTTTTGTGATGATGCACTTTAGACACTGCATCTACATATTGTATTGAATGAAACTTAGGCTATTATTTTTTTGGACGAATGGGTGTTGATTTAAAATATGAGAAATGAACAAAATAAAATAAATTCTAAATAGAAACGGCACCATTTAGGCAGCCTTATCGCTATGAAGCAATTTCTCCAAAAATCTAGGGAGAGGACGGTAGTTTAGGAACGAAATATGTAGTTAGCTATTTAGTTATTAGAAAGGTTAATAATTTTTTTTCTTTAAGTCTGCTGTCAAAAGCTACACACCGCACGTTAAAGCGGCGCCTTCCATTTCGGTAGCAGATAATCCTCTTACAAATAACGCTACTTAAAATAATACCGTTATTAATACTCGTTATTACATTACCACATCGGTCAGAATTAATAAAAATAAGTAGGTAGATAACTAAATTGACAAGGTATAGTCAATGTTAAAAATAAATTACGTTAATTAATGCAGTTGCTTGCGGTTGACAGCGCGCGAAAAGCGATGACAGCTCGCGAAAGGCGATGGTAGCTCGCGAAAGTCAATATGGTGTTGATCCCTTTCCGAGTTGATAAGTCTGCTTTGAGCTTTAGAAGATTGCCGATTACCTAGCCTACTGAATTGTATCCCGAAGTAACTACCTAAGATTAATTTAGTGGGTTCGATTCCCGCACAGTACATTTTTCGTCAATAACCATGCAAGTAATCCGGGCCTTTTCAAGGCGAGAGTGAATAGGCACTTACAGGGCAGATATGTACCATCCTAGACGACTGCATCCCACTTAACATCAGGTGCGATTGTGGTAAAATAACCTTTCTTGTTATGCATAAAAAAAAGTATTTTAAAAGTTACACTGTACGAACTGCACACTGTGTAAAAATGATATTTAAGGGTTAATTGCAAAAAAATATATACTTTTATGACTTTTTTATGTAGCTTATGCAACATAATAAGTAAAGCGATGGTTTTACAGTTCTTTTAGTTTCGAGAAAAATTAAGGACTTGTTTATCACTTTCTACAGCTGTTGATTACATTTTAAAGAATAACCATAAATAAAAATTCAAATAACTGCCTATAAAATTGCCAGTTGATTTACAAATCGACAGAAAACGGCAAAAGATCTGTCATTAGTTTAATTACAAATTACAATGGCGTAAAAAGTAACACCTGATTTTATGGTTGTAATAAAAAACAAATTGACTATAAAGTAAGGGCAGGGAATGTAAACATTTGGCGCAAGTGTGCGATGGAAAGATACATAATTAGGTTGTGGTGAATATCATTTAGTTCGATTCGTATAAATGTTCAAATTTGAGGGCTCTTAGGGAATAGTGGAGGGTTATAATTTGAGTTTCCTACTTTTCTGATTGAGTAGTAAGAAAATATAATTTGATTAAATTCCTAGCTGTTAGCAGTTGGAATTTTCTGCAATGCAAAGGTAATTCATAGAGTGATGTTCGTCGTAATAATAGTTTATTTATTTCTTTAAAAAGGGGAAGCAAAGGCTTCAGATTAAAAAAAAGGGCAAGTTATATAGGTACGATAAGTTAAGTTAAAAAATTTGTAAAATGTACCCCCTTACTAATAAAAAGTTACACAGTTGTTGAAGACTGTTTTAAAATGACATTTCCATACTAAACGTCACTTTAAAACACTGTTCAACGAGCGTGTAAGTTTTATTAGTAAGGGGGTTAAGGTTTTGATATACATACCACAGAATAAAAATAAATAGAAATCGTCAGAGGTCATTCGGGACCTATCCTAAGAATACAGGAGAAATAATTCTAACGGATGTTTTTACTTCTTTTTCTTGTCATGTCGACAACAAACCTACACAGTGTGTCAGCCCAAAACTCTGTTACAAGAGTGGCGCGTTTACTTATTTAAAAAAATACGAAAGCATAAACAACTAACAGATTTTCGTCAATTGAATGACACCCTGTATAATAAAATACGTCATCCTTCCCCAATATGACAACTTTATTTAAATGAGCCTCCAATAGCCGTGCGAGCGCCCATATGGTCGGAGATGTGAAAAACGCGATCTTATGCTAATTCCTTCAACGGCTTATCAAGCTAAATAATTATATCTTATGGAGTTGTAATAGGTTTCATTTTGCAATAGAATGTTGTTTGAAGTGATGACTGTAAGTGCAGGTGGTAGGTTTCCGATGCTTAGTGCTTGTTGATGACAAAAATGATACAGGTAGTTCATAAACAATAATTTATTACATTAAAATGGGTGCACTTGTGGATGTTTAAATAATACATATAATTTATTATTAGGCCTACCAACATTTTCACCAAGGAAGATTTGAAAAAGTCTGCTGATATTGCATTTTAGACCAACCACCAGGCTATATTTCAATGGCTTACAAATTATTTAATAACTGCATTTAGTGTTAAGCAAAAACTGAATTTTTAAATAAAAAAATAAACAATATTAAAGCTTGGAAATATTATTAATTTACTCTTTTTTTCGTTCTTTTTACACACAAAGAAAAGTGGGGAAAAAATAATCTTGCATACAGCGCATCTGGTGGCCATGGTATCCTTCCGTTTGGCCAAATTACTTTTCGCCAAATTTCACTTCGCAAACAACTTATCGCCAAAGTTTCATTTCCCAAATTAACTTTTAGCAACTGTACTTTTCGCAACTAATTCATTTGGTCAAATTATCATTTGGCAAAATTTTACTTGGCAAACGTTTATATAGCAAATGTTTTATTTTGCCAAATATTATATCCCAAATAATTTGTTTGGTCAAATTGACACTTCACATACTTACTTACCGTTACCCACAAATCAAAGCATAAGGCAGATGATCACGGTTTTCACAAGAATTTTATGTAAAACAAAGAGATTGCAGAAAATAGTATGGTTGTAGAAAGTAGGTATTGCAGAAAATAGTAGGTTAGGTTAGGTTAGAACAGTGACCCTTAACGCGCGAAGGCGAGCGAAGCGTGCCGCGGCAGCGGCCGCCGAGCGCTAGAATCACATCTATTGTTAAAGAATCATTTGAAAATGTCGATAAAAAGAATGAAATATGAAAATAAATTGAGAAAATTTTTTATATTAACTACCCACTAAACAAAATAATAACAACAAGCTAATTTGTATTCCATTCTATGCACCAATCAAATTATTTTGTAAATAGTTTATCGTGAAATATTTTTGCCAAATGAAACATTTGGCAAAACATACTTTGCCAAACAATAATTTGCTAAACAATAATATGCCAAAAACGACATTTGCGAATTAAAAGTTTGCAATAAGTTGTAATTGCCAAATGAGAATTTGCCAAATGAAAATTTGCTAAACGTTGTTTGTGATGTGATAATTTGGGGAACGTTTTTTGGCCAAACATTAGTAATCCGGTGGCCATCTTTGGCGCGTTGCACTTTCCACTTTAACTCGTGAGAGAAGCTTCACTGACATAATAATTAACGTTATTTTATGCAGAAATAATTAACCAAAGCTAAAAATAGCTAAATGCATAATAACCAGAAGTTTTTCAACAGGCACACGAGTGCACATATGGCCGAAACACGATAGCACAAAACGCAATCTTATGCTAATTCGGTGTTCAGGTGCAGGTGTTGTGTTCCATGTACAGTTGATATTATAAATAAGTGCCTATGTGATATCATCATCAGATCATTTAGTCTTCATTGAAGGAGGACGACGTTCTAATTTACCAAAGGCAAAAGGGAGGATTTGGCGTACACTTCTCACGCTAGTCAGACGGGTTGGAAAGACCTGATTTTCCCATACTTCTCTCTTAATCAAAATAGAGTCTC
The DNA here is from genome assembly GCF_004193835.3 of Ostrinia furnacalis. Taxonomy (NCBI): domain Eukaryota; kingdom Metazoa; phylum Arthropoda; class Insecta; order Lepidoptera; family Crambidae; genus Ostrinia; species Ostrinia furnacalis. The sequence goes on along the minus strand of NW_021135899.1, from coordinate 117,744 downwards.
TCTTACGACATCCAAGGGAAGAGTGGGGGTGTTCTTATTGTACTTCACCGGAACCACACAATCATGCGTTTAGATAAATTTTATTTATTTCAGCAGATAAAACTTTTTTTGAGAGAAAACTCACTGGAATTTTCAGCTTATTTTGATGTAGACTATACTGTGATGACAAAAAACTACTGATCATATTTTAATTATGCCGATATTATAATTAGTCTTGGGATTTCTATCAAGATGTCTCCACCTGTGGCAGTTAGGTACCTACTTGAATTAAGCCTCCTGCATCTATGCAAGTGTATTAATTCAGTTTTTCAAAGGTGTTTATGAAATAAATCATGAAATTAACTGTTTCTTCTTTTACATAAACTAGCAGACGAGTTATCTAAAGGTTAGTGGATTAATTACTTAGGCTGAGTTTCACCACTTAACTTTAACCGCAACTATAACGATAACTGGTGTTTTTGGTATAGAGTTTGACAGATATTTGACGTTTGTTAAAGTTAAAAAGATGGTGGCAACCCAGCCTTAGGTTGAGTTACATCACCTAACTTTGACCGTAACTATAACGATAACCGGTGCTTTTTGTATGGAGTGTGACAGATTTTTGACGTTTGTTAAAGTTGAAATAAGATGGTGCAACCCAGCCTTAATGTGTCTGAAAATGTGTTTCGAAGGGAAAAAGTTTTTTTTTTCAGCATTTAATAGACTCAGAGCATTGTTTATTCAATTATAAATTATTATCTTGAATACAAATCATTGATTTATAACTCAATATCAGAGTTAACCCTAAAATGTCAATGCTAATAATGGCACGTATAATTTGTACGGTCGTACGTTAGGATTTAATTTTATAGTGTTAATTTGGACATGTCGCTACGACCGACATTGTTATGAACGTGCCGTGGGCAGTCTACATAGGTCTTATGTTTTTTAAACAAAAACATTAAATATGAACTGACTATTGCATTAACAAATTTTGATGAGCCAGTGCTGATTCCAGCAAGTGAAAAACGACAATATAATACTAATGAGCGTTACTTTGAATGCGTTATTAATACGTCACAAAACTATTAAAAAAATTATTAGGAATCTATATTTTTTTAGAAATAGAAAATCTTTATTTCACACGATAATAGAACGAACATGAGTTGGCACAGAAATGTCATTTTTGATTATATTATAGGTTTTTTTTCAATTAGGTTACCTACTTGAAAGGTTAGCAAAATGTAAATAGATTATGAAAACTGAAGAATTTAACCAAAAAAAAACTAGACTTCTCAAAATAGGTAGGCTGTCATAAAAAATATTGATTTTAATTTCCGTGACCATTCTCGAACAGTCTCTGCAACATAGTAACCCTGCAAATGTCCACTCACGACCAATATTGGTATTTATGACCTCGCATTGTCCCGTCCACGATACATTACAACTTTATTGGTCCATTGGCAGCGGCGATTCGCTCAAAATCTGCATTGGTCGAAGAGACCTATTCGAACTCCTTGTGTGGTCTAAAAAGCGTACCTAATTGGAAGGTTGACGCAAATAGAGGCATTTTTGTTGATGTATTTATTGTAGTATTGTGTTTGGGTGGCATTTTTTATGAGTGCTAGTCAAGGTTTTAATGTGACTTTCTTAGCTTGGGGGCGTTGCGTTTATTTTTTGGCCGCAAAATGATTTTTTTTTCGAATGTGCGAATTTTAACCTGTCAATGTTAGAAATTATACAAATCAAACTCTAGCTAGATCATACAGTCTGGACTCTGGAGTTTGGTTGCTATAATTATAGATATAGTTTTTGGTATAATTTCTAGAAAGTTTTTTTTACTATATCTTTCTATTTCACTGACTTCCCAAGGAAGACTGCCCAAACTAAAATAATTTTCTTTTTACTTTTTCTACAGTTTTGTTATGATGTTATATACAATATAACATTATTAACTAACATTTCCAAACGTCATTTTTTCCCAAATCATCCAATTTATCAATCAAACGAAAAATATTTTCCGATGCCTTGATTTCCTGATTCGATTATAGTGTTAAGCATATTGCCGAGTCAGCATGCGGACCATTTTTCTTGCATTCCTGCGGACCCCTAAAATTCTATTTGGATGAATTAGACGCCATAAGCCGTAGTTAATTTATTATAGTTATCTGATGGGGAGTGATGAGGCGAAATAATTTGGTAGTTATAAGATTGTAGGCAGTGAGTTATTTGTGGTTTTCAATTGAGAAAATTTAAAGCTTCACTATTTCATTCAACTTTGGTTACATACAATGAAAAACACCATAGGATGATTGTTATATTAATTCAAACTGAAAATCACGGATCTCAACGCGACATTTTTCATGAAATTAACAGCTTGACGTTTATGCTAAGCGTCCACATGTCGGTATCGTACGCATCGGACGTATTGCACGCAACGGATCGTAGTATTATTTATATGGAAACTCATATAAGGGCGTCCACCTGTCCGCATCGTACGCATCGCATATCCGATACGATGTGTTTCGTACGATGCGTCCATTGCGTACGATACCGACAAGTGGACGCTTAGCTTTAGGCTTCGTTGCTACAGCGTGTTCACAAACAGACTGGTAACTCGCGGCTTCGTAGTCGAATAATTTTACATTTGAAACTTATAGGATCATGACATACATTATGCACTTAGGAAATGTATCAACAGCATACCATGATAGAGGCATAATCCCACTTAACCACTTTCCATTGCTCATTCTCCACCACGGAAAGGGAAGTAAGTCTGAAAATCAGTCATTCAAACTCTCTATTCAAAAATGTTGTAACTCCAAAAAACTAATAACACAAAATGCATCTTTAACCTAACATTCCTAGGGTTGATTATTGAAAAGTATTTTTCGACTTACGTCGTTTTTATTTGTTTTGAGAAATATGCCCGTAAATGCGTCTGTCATGCCTTCTATGCCCCTCAGCTAGAGTTTGGTAGAGTCACGGTGACTCAAACTGCAACATTTGGTAGCTATCTATCGGTATTAAGTCGAGATGGTAGAGATTGGTAAAGTCGGGGGTACAGTGAGAGTTAACTATTATTTTGAGTATGAAAATTCATTCTAAGCTACATAAGTTGATATAGTATATCATATTATGCTTACAACCTTCTACAAATAATAAAAACACGTCAATGTTTTTTACTTGTTAGGTAAACATAATGCTAGTTAGTTTTTCTTTTATCACAGCCCCTTTTCAGGGTACTAAAGTCTTATGCACTTCCCAATTAATATGTATTAATTTTATATCGTTTTTTTAATCTTATTCTAAGGTAACTCATTTTGAACATTCTTCCTTCCTTCCAATCCATCCATCTATCGTATGAATAAACAAAACTTAATTACTTTAAAAGTTTAAATACTGTCCTACTTAAAGTAAAAAAAAAACATTACAAACTATAATTCTCACTACACCTCAATCTGATCATGATAAATCTCTAAACTTTTAACATTTCAACCGTTCACGATCAAGCGAAGGGTGAAATGTGCCCATACATTGTAAAATGGCATAACTCGATGTGTTTTTTAGACTTAGGGATCAGTGGTGAAATGGAGCACTTGCCTTTGATTCGTATATTGAAATAGGGATTAGGGTAAGTCACTTGATTTCTGTTGTTAAAGTTGAAAGGTTGGCAAATACATTTAAGTTAATTCGACATGGTTTAAATTGGCGTGGTATGGTTATGGCAAGTTTTGAAGGGTTAAACATTTTTTTTAACTTGTTTTTTACGTTTCTAAAAGAGACTTAGAAAACAGCAATAGGCTGAAAATTGTTAATTGACGACAGAAAATAAAGGAATGCTTATAAATTATGTATGAGATGATTTACCAATAGTCTCTCATCACTTTCAATGCCTACTAACTTATAGTTGGCAGATTGATTTTTGGTCTTGATACATACCCAATTAATTTATTTATAATTTAATTTTTACAATGTCCATTATTCACCATTTTTGAAAACAAAATTTTAATACTTTATTTTATTCATTAGCTTAAATTTAAATAGTAACCTATTTACAACTCTACATAATTGGCTAATTTGTGAGCATAGTTTAACCTTATATTATTACTTAATTCTTTGAACCGATTTGAACTTATGCCCCGTTCATAACCCCCATAATTTCCACAGCAAAACTTGCGCAAGCACAATGACTCACTGACAGATCGCAATCGACGTTTACCGACTCCGCCACCAGATGGCTTTGCACGTCAAATGAGCGTGCGTAATCTGTAATGACCTCACCTGCTATATTGATATGACATTGACTGATTTCAAAGGGCAAATAGGGATTATTATGCATGAGTTTTTGTATAACGGACAGCATATTGTTCATTGCGATATTATTTCAGCAAAAAATTACTAGCTGCGTCTTGATTTAGCACGATGAATTTTAAGTAAGTGCGTATATTTGAGCCAACTATGTAGAGAAGATTCACTTTGGAACGAAATATGAAAGCAGTAAAATTACATTTTCCTTTGCGGTGCTTAAGTTAAATAAATGCCCTAGATTTTTCTACACAGAAGAAAATCTAGCTATATTTTCCATTATGCTGACGTTGTGTCACAAAAAAATTTTCGCAAATTAAACTATACTTTACATACTTGCCAAATGTTTATCTCGAAGCGCTGGTAGGGCAAAAACAGAATGAAACATGACAGGCTCCTTAAGAGCATTTGACGATTTGTAAGTACTAATTTAATTAGTCTAAACGAATTAAGATAATTTTGATTTTGATTTTATAGTAAAGTACCTAGCTTGTAAGCTTATAATAATATCTCTGTACAGCATAGTTAGAAGCAGAAAAAGTCTTCGCTTAACCCTTATCGGGAGTCGCTACGCAACATCAAACAAGAATTACCATAGGTAAATGTTTGAAAAATGCCAGGAACCAAATCATTTACATTAATGTCACCTCTGTGCACTAAGAATAAATTATTCAGCCATATGTCACAAAGAACTACAAATCTCGCCATATTTACCTGACCCTTATTACAGACTTCCGTTGGATTTATGACAATGTCAATTACCAGCCGTTTGACATCTGACACCGCGAATATTCAAATTAATGCATTATCGAAGTGCGCCGGAGTTTGGGCGGGGCGAATGACACCTCGATGTGCGTTCACGCTTTGGGACCACTTGTGATGTCATAGAATAAAAACAATAAAGAGAATGACTTAAGCGCGTACAGAGTACGATGCTATTATTTTTGTCCTCTTTTTAAACTTTTCATCAGCTTGTCCACTTCTTTTTGGTCTGTATTTTACTCACATTTTTAAATTACTACATACTGACTATATTTGACGATAGTATTTAGTAAACTTTAATATTATGTATTAATTATTTTCCATCTGACTCCGGTTAAGTTGGTAAAATAATATATCCAGATCTAATCTTCTTTAAGTTTTGTGTTTTTTTAAGCTTTTGATGACACTTAATTATTACAATATGATAAAATAATTTCTTGAAAAAATCGTTACTGTTACTGTTTCAGCCAAATGACGTCCACTGCTGGACAAAGGCCTCCCCCAAGGTTTTCCACAATGAACGGTCCTGCGCTGCCCGCATCCAGGCTCTTCCCGCGACCTTTACCAGATCGTCGGTCCACCTAGTAGGAGGCCTGCCCACGCTACGTCTTCCAGCCCGTGGTCGCCACTCGAGAACTTTCCTGCCCCAACGGCCATCGCAATTCTTCAATATTTAGCAATTCTGCGAGCTATATCGGTTACTTTGGTTCTCCTACGGATCTCCTCATTTCTGATTCGATCACGCAGGGAAACTCCGAGCAAGCCCGCTCCATCGCCCTTTGGGTGACCTTGAGCCTTCTTATGAGGCGCATAGTAAGCGACCACGTTTCGGAAAATCGTATTTTACTTCAATTTGGAAGTGAGGTTATTTTAAGCTTTTGATGGAACAGTCAATAGGGCCTCATAACAGTTTTAAAAGGCCTAGATTGAGTTAAAAGACAAAACAGAGTCACCTAAGAGTTTTATTTTGGTGGTATGGAAAACTGAAAATCGTAAGCACATTCTAATACTTATCATAAACCTATCCTACTTCAAATTCCTACTCTATGTCCACAAGACAGTACTCTGTACACTCATGCACACAGGTTATGACACGTAATTTGCGCGTAAATCAAATTTGACCGGTGGGTGTGTTCGGTTGTCTGCCACATATGGCGACTTTTCTACAGCAATACTCAACCAACATACATTGACCCTCTATAACAAATATTTCACATCTGCCATAGGATAATGGCTCTTGTATCAGTTGTTTTTAAGAGCGGGGTTTGGAGGGTTTTGTGTAATATGAAGTTTTTGAACGATGATTGTTACAATTTTGAGTGCTTTCGTGTGTCGTGAAACGCTTCGCTGTGTTCGTGATGGAAGAAAATAAAGGAATGATGGGGTGCTCTATAATCAGGGCTTAATGTGAGTGTGTATCTGTCTATTGTTTTATAGATTTTTTTTATTATTTTTGTGTCGACCGTTTTGGGGATATTAACTCGCGTCTATGGGAGTGGGTTATAATATTAATAAGACAGAAATTAAAAAAAAAAGTTAATTAGGTATTAATGTTTTAAGAAAACGTAAGCAGGACTTCTGCTGCTGATTAAAGGCATCCCCAAAGATTTCCATTTTCATGCTTTACTTGATTTTTATTAAGTTAGAAAAAATTTTTTTTAATAAAGCGTTAGATTACAATTTTGAAGCACATGGTTGATGAAAAAAAAATTAAAGGCATTTGAATATTAATTTTAATAAAGCTTTTGATAGTTAATTTGAAACTTTCGCGAAATTTTACTGGACGCAGGCTGCCACCAATCGATCAACGTGGAAAGCATTGGGGCAAGCCTATGTTCAGCAGTGGACGTCCTATGGCTGAAAATTAAATGATGATGATGATGATGATGATGATTAAATTGAAGCTTTTGATGACAAATTTGAATATTTTAAGGCTTAAACTTAATCGTTACACAGGTTAACCTTATACGAGAGTGGCACATATCTTGTAATTGAAAAGTGTTTATTTAATAAAAGTATTTTCATTTTCATTTCATTTTCATTTTCAAACTCTTAAGGTAACAGTATAAATTAGAAATACATATCTTGCTTTATTGTTACTATAATTATGGCGTTGACACTATGACAAATCGCCGACTCAAATGTTAGGTATTTACTTCAAACCAAATAAAATCATGTTCGTGAACAGATCTGTATCTTATCAGATATCAAATAAACTGGCGCACGTGGTGAAACATTGGACTAATTATTTGCACGACCTCATTTACTATGGTAATCGTATTCAAAAACCTTATGGCGCTTTTTTGTGGCAAGGGAAGTGGGGGTAAAGTGTGTTCTTGATAAGCTAGACAGTTTCAAGTTTGTGATGTTACTATTTTATGCTGTTTTATGAATTGAAAATTTCCATTTCATTTTAATTGGGAGTCTAAAAGTGACTGTGCTTAGATGCGTAATATTTTATGGGAAAAAAATTGATAGCATGGGTATCACAATCAATCCAATTTTTTACATAGTATAATATTTATTATTATGTAAAACCGTTTGCAAACATTTGTTCTTTAAGCTGGTAGGTTGTAGTTGTAATTTCTTTTAATTTAGGATTAGGTCTATTGTCTAAAAATTATAACATACCTTAATATTTACGCCTTTCCAAAGCTATAACGATCACTTAGCAATATTATTCCATATTGCATAATCTAAACAAATCCCGCTAATCTACAATAACTAAAACATACTTCAAACAATTAATCCTCATTTCGGGGTATTATCAGTAAATACCCACTTATTAAATCGGCTCTCATTTTCCGCGTGCACTGCCGGCCACAAAAACCGTCCACCCCAGTTTTTAGTTGTGCACCTGCGAGTTCACGCGCAACTCGCACAATGTGCGTTGACTTGACGTGCGTACGCGCAAAAAGAGTGCGATATAAAGGTTAATCGGAGTGCGATCTTAAGGTCTATTATAGAAAAAGAATAATAAAATATCAATTTGAGTATTTATAGACGAATTCACAAAAATGTATCTTTATTCTGTGGGCTAAGTGTGAGTTTACATCAAACGCGCTCACTAGTGCGTTTAAAAAATGTATGAAAATTTTAGTTTTTGAAAGTTTCTCGCTAGGGGCGCAGTACAATCCGTCATACATTTAATGTCATTTTTTGATGTGCTCACTAGTGAGCGCGTTTGAAAAAAACTCACACTCGGCCCTCAGATATGCAGTTCTTACATATTTCAATGTTAAAAAATGACACCAGAAGTTTGTATTATGGAATACAAAGATACTCAAATATCTTTCTTCAGTTAATAAAATTTTCAATAATAATACTAATTCCATCGGAATATTCTTAGTATCGAAACAATTGTGTATCTATTGATTAATTTTGGTCGAATTTGCAAAATAAAATTCAATGAATTCCAAAAATATAATTATACTCGTGCTNTAAGTTCGTTTAATCATTAATTATTCAAGCTAAAAGGACGGTCTCAAAAAGTGCACCCTAGTCAACCGTACATATTGTACACCTATACACCCCCTGTTAATCGTAATGAAGAATTATTGTTTTTACGTCACACTCCAGTGTTTTGTGTAAGGATTTCCTTTCTATAAGTCTGCTCACTCTTTAGACAAACACGTTCTCACTTGTCCCTTTTGTGGGTGTTATTGTTGGATTGTTTTTTTGGACTGCACTGTAGAGTGCACAGTCAGATTTTTTTTTAATTATAGAAGTAGTTATAATGTTTAATTTTTTAAATTTATTTCATGTTTTTGACTTATTTTTGCTGTATAGTACATAGTACCGTATCGTTCATAAAACATTGATTCTAATTTTTGATCGTTGATTTTCAAAGCAGACCAAGTCTCCGAGATGACGTTTATCTTCGAGTGTCCTTTGCTAACACTCACATTTACTCCTAAGTAAGTACTAAAGCTTTTTTATTAATTTTGTTGAACCACAACAAAGATGACAATAACAATCGCCCAGTAGACTTTTTTTCCCAAAAAAAACTTACCAAACCGAATAAAAATGATATACGGAAAGACAGTGTCCGAGCATTATATCCGATGACTGGCCCGTCCTCCCCTCTAGTGCATGGTATAAATCACCCTAAATACGATTTCGGCGAAACATATTTTTAGTATAGATATTTGGCACTATCACTTTATTGCGATACCGACAATTTATAGAGCGGTAAAAGCCATATTATTATAAAGTTACGGTTATGTTACAGAATACTTTTTGAAAGAAAATACGTCAGAAATCTTGCAGTATGAGAAGGATACCTATACGACGAGTAGTAGGTTTTGTAGGCTAAACTATTGTTCTTTAACAAGGCAGTTATTTGACCGCAATCGCACCTGGTGTTAAGTGAGATGCAGTATAGGATGGTAAANTATTATAAAATCGCTGTGATTTAATATTCTTAATCATTAATTTTATGGCAAGTGTCCATCAGGAATCATTGTTCTTACACACAGAATCGTATTATTTCGCTTTCGGGTAGTAATATGTCAAAATTGTTGGTTCTTAGGCGAACAATGTATGGAGAACGAACATTGTCCTTTTAATTGAAGATCATATATGTTCGGTGTAGGTAAATCAACAAAGAATAATGTTTAGTCATAATAAGGTCCCTAAATAACAACTGTTTACAATTTTATTCTTTTATTCTAATATTTTTTTAAATTTGCTAAAATATCCTACTAACATTATAAATGCGAAAGTTTGGATGTCTGGATGTTTATTACTCTTTCACGCAAAAACTGCTGAACGGATTTTGATGAAACTTTACAGTATTATTGTTTATAACCCAGAATAACATATAGGCTACATATAAGTTATGACGATCTGTGACAAACGATATTTCACGCGGGGAAAAGCTAGTTAAAAATAAAAATGCGATGGACGAGAGTAGGAAGTGATACAGACAAACCTTTTTTAAACAATATCAATAGCTCATCCACAAAATAAAAAAACCGCTAATTGCACCACAGCATAATCTCTAGACACAACATATACCACCGCTGTTTACGTAGCCAAAGGCTAGATGACGTAGATGGCGTGGATGACGTAGATGGCGTAGGTATGGCGTACATTAGTTAGGTCAACACGGTTTGAGCCTGCTTAATCCAGTAGCACCCTCTCGGCAAACAAGGCTGTTATTAGTAAAGATGGAATGGACAGTATTGGTAATTTAGAAGTGGAATTAATGCTGGGCAAATTTGATTTTGAGGGTTATTTAGCTTCGAGTAGTAGTATAACTTTGAATTTGGTTCAAGTTAGTAAATTAAGTTGTAGTTTCAGATATGCCTCCATTCAAATAGGAATCGGATGCCTAATTGATAATAGGGTTTTATTATTTTTAGGACAGATTTTTCATTCGTCGGATAACTTTAACTGAAAAATACGTTTGGCATATTGACAGTTTTAGTGTGGGAAATATGATAAAAAGACAAGTTTATTATTCAGTTAAAAATACAACTGACATTTGAAAAATCAGCTCTTATTCTTGCTATAAAAGCCTTAAATTGTTATAACATGCACAAATCATTACTTAGTATACCTTCAGTAAATTACATTATATTATCTGAAGAGATACGTCATTATTCGCTTGCAATGGCTAAACCAATCTAGCATATTCATAAGTGCCACTTGTGGTCTAAACTGAATAAATATGTTTGATTTGATTTGATTTGATTTTGATTTGTTACACGAGATAATTTTTCAAAATTCTCACACCTGAGAATGGAACCCAAGACCTCCAAAACAAGAGAGTATCTCACCACTAATCCAGTAAGATACTCAGCTAATAATCCAAGATACCAAGTCTTGAATGTTTACCAAATCTGTTGGCGATATTTGCCAAACACGCCAACATCCACATCCAGTAATTCTGGGCAAACCCAAGTGAAATGTGAGGAAATTGAACTCTATGTCGTAGCCTGAAACGGGTCGGACTAAGCTATGTGTGGCCTAGGCTTCAATCGAGCGTACCTTATGCTGACAAGTATTACTTGATCTGGGTACGGTCCACAAAAAATTGAGGATTATTTTTGTCATAAAAAATATTTTTAAACAATCATTAGGTACATCCAAAAGTTAAATTACTGACATCAATTTGCAGATACGCAATACATGAATAATAATAAAAATAAACGCAGTTTAACACGCACTTCCTTTTTTTCTTAGTCCTAATAAAAATCTGAATTGAATAGAATAAAATTATCTCCGTAGCTCATAAATTATTAACAGACCTACTAAATATTATTGTAATTGTTATAATAATCTCTTGTAGGTAATCATGTATATTAAAATCAAATAAATATTTATTTATTTATTGTAAAAGTTTTTTGTTTTATCCAAAACGAGGTCGCTCTTGGCCTGTATCTCACCTGATGGTAAGTGATGATCAGGCCGTAGATGGAAGCGAGCTTCACCCGGAATCCTCAACCACGGAGGAACTGGCTATCTTACCTCTAACAGCCGGAACACAACAATGCTGTTAACATTGTTGTTATGGCGACAGACTTAGGTAAGATGGTGGATTGGCGGATTTACCAACATCATATCATTTCACATGCATCGTTACATTATTATTGTTATATTTTCCAACTTCCGGTCACTTGCTGTCGGTACTAAAGCCTGCTTACCGCCCGCCTTTGATATTTGTGGTGCGGCTCAGCATACCTTACTTCCGGTCAGGCTGTAAGGAGATTAGTCAGCTATCAGCCTTTATTGAATATGCGGCCCTTAAACAATGAACTAAGCACCGGATTGGGCGGTGACGTATTGACAGTTGTGTTTGCTATCAATACCTAGAGAAGAGAAAGATAGTAAAATTATTATGACAAACAAAATAAGTATAGTTAATTGGTATTAAGGGTTATAGGGATATTTCAGTTACTTATCACTTGCTGGAAGGCTGCGTTAGATTTAGAAAATTAGATCAAATTTTATTCGATCGTAGTTAACATCAGGAGATTTATTTTTTACTACAGAATAGCATGTAGAGTCAATAATAATAGTGGAATTTGAACATGCAACCGCCATTTACGTTGAGGATCAACAGACAAACTAGCAGGCTACGTAGCAAAGCTAGAAAATGATTACATGTGCATCTCAAATGATTTAAATTCAAAATTAACACTGGCACCATATTGTACTATTTGTAGTAGATGCTATTTTGAACTAGAATTTGAGTGACGTCAATATTAACGATATCTACCGCTCTCTTAACCTTTACAACTTCAATTTAACGTTTCTAAACGATTTTCCTCAACTTCTTCGCCCGAGGCACAAAGTCTAACCACTGCACCATAAACGCATCAATACTTGCCCCCATCAAAACGTCATTAAGCGAGGTCAATGACCAGTGAGTACGTAATTGTTTCATATTGATGCTTATGTGCATAATCTGTGGACCGGTCGCGAAGTCACGCCTGGTTAACGTATAGGGTGTTGGTTGGAATACTGTCCGTATTTAATATTATGCGTATATGGGCATAGATAGGTTAATACAAGGTGTAAAAAAACCTGTCAAGGTCAAAGTTTCTTTTTTTGCATAGACTATTTAAATATTACTTAAAAATCGTCAAACTAAATGAAAAAATAAAAATAAAAGACTAATAAAAATAAAAAGTTTTGCTCTCAAGGAGCCTTTACTCTACCAGCGCTTCGTGACCAACATTTCGTCCGATCCGAAAAGAGGTGACACAGTTCTGTTGCCAAAATACATTTTTTTGGGACATAGTTACATTCATTACTGATTACCTCCGGTTACTACTTTAGTTATTTTGCATTTTATTGCCTCTGGAAAAAATAATTGCCTTATATTTTCCTACCTGTTCGACTGCTCTTACTGTCAGAATATCCAGACTTCAGAAGTCCGTTTGTGCAAATGAATAAACACAGTTACCTCTCTAATTTTTCGCAGTTCAAATTCCGGTCGCAGTTCGCAGTCTATCTATTTTATTAACTTTATTTTTACAAAAAACTTTTTCTCAACTATAAGTCAATAATATTGTCTTTTAATCACGTCTAAAAAGCATCATTTTATCTACTATATAAAAATAAGTCGGGTTTTCCTCCCTGACGCTATAACTCCAGAACGCACGAACCGATTTCCACGGTTTTGCATTCGTTGAAAAGGTCTCGGGCTCCGTGAGGTTTATAGCAAAGAAAATTCGGGAAAAGGGGGTAAAACGGGATCCACGCGTACGAAGTCGCGGGCGGCCGCTAGTTGTACCATACTATCTCGGTGAATAAATAATCTTTGAATCAGCCTGTATAAACACACGCCAGCATTCATCACTGGGCAGATTACCCGCGCACTTGCCCCACTCAGCGGAGCTTCCTCGTTTTGTCTGTCCACGCGCGTATTAACGCGTGGTCTAAGCATAAGTTGCTATACAGGGTGGAATTTTGTAATGCCACCTGGAGGGAAAGTACTCTTAATACTGCAGATAGAAAATTTTACTGAAAGAAAACATTCCTTTATTTTTGAAAAGAAAGAGAACTGCATTCATAGATTTTCGAAAATTTTTCGAAAATTCACTACCATACCATACAATTTTCTGTACATAATTAAAATAATTTAAGATTTTATGGATTTCCTTTCATTTGTTTTATCAAGTTTGTTAGAGAGATTTCATCCTTATACTTGACCCTAACGATCGATGCTATAAAAATACAGGGTGTAATTTTTAACAGATTTTAGTTGGTTCAATTCCCGGGTGTGGCAAGCAAATTTTTGGAAATCTTTGAATGCAGTTCTATTTCTTTTCAAAAATAAAGGAATGTTTTCTTTGAGAATTTTTTTCTATCTACAATATTCAGAGTACTTTCCCTCCAGGTGGCATTACAAAATTCCAACCTGTAGATAGTTAAACTGTGTTGCACATAATAGCACAACTTTTAAAACGATTATATTACTAAGGCCAAAATTAGGCTAAATAAAATCCTCCATTAGCCTCTGAGAGAGTTGTCCCCCAGCATTTGAGACTATATTACTTTTGATGATTATGATATCACTAGGGGTAGATCAATTTTATGTAATCAAAGACAATAATTGGGGCAGCAAGGTTCTGGCTGGAGTGGAGGCCGCGTACCGGAAAACGTAGCGTGGGCGTGGGACGTCCACCCACAAGGTGAACCGACGACATCATAAAGGTAGCAGGAAAGCGCTGGACGCAGGCCGCTACCAGCCGGGTAACATGGAAAACATTGGGGGAGGCCTATGTTCAGCAGTGGACGTCCTATGGCTGAGATGATGATGATGATGATGATGTTGATGAAAGATAATAATGTTCTATTACTTGAACATTGCGAAGTGCGATATAAATAAAAATATTTTGCAACGAATTTTTTCCTGGAAACTATGTATTCCAGGTTTTCTTCCTACACAAATCTGGTTTTGAAAATCTAATGAATCAAGCCGTTTATACGTCCACAAAACTGTTAACCTACTTACAGAAAATAAACTTAATTAATGTACCTGACAGTCGCATGCATTTAACTTAATATTTTATTTCAAAATTTTGTATAAAATGCAATGTACCTACTACACATTACTCCAGTGCTAGAGTTTGCTTGTGTAAAATATTTTTTCCGAAAATCATACTTTTTCCCATATTGGTAATTTTAGCAATTGGATCATTAAACCCGTTAAATTTCGTTTCAAATTTGATATTTTGGGAGTATGTTTAATGCAATCTAAAAATGAAAGAATCCAATTAAAGAAAAACAAAACACTAACAATCAAACTGTCACAATAGGACACGGTCTGACGCTCCGAGAATGAGCTGGGGTCAAATCGAAGAACGGAATAAACGAATTTTGGATTTTTTTGTGCAATCGTACCTCCCAATGGGGACTAGTTGGGACCCTAATCTTGGGTATTAGGGTAGGATTACATGACAGGAGTATCATTTAAAAAAGTAAATAAAACTGATTTCTGCTGTATCGTGCAGAGAGGAATATTAATTAAGTTACCTAATGCAGATTTCCACTGATCTTGACAAAAATTTGACTTAAAAATAAAATATAAATATTTTAACATGTTGTCTGACGCTGTGTTCTAGTAATTTTAATAAAAAAATATAGTAAATGCTAAATTCAATCTCTTACAGTTACTGTTCTGAAAGTATTATTAGTACATAATGTTAAATAGTAGGCCCCTTTTCTCCCCCAATCAAGAGGCATGTGTTACTTCCCTAATGAAACAGATAAAAAACATCAGTATAATTTTCGATTTTGCGGTTACACTTTTTTACCAATTTTCCCCCATTTATTTTTTGCGAAGGGTTTGACCTCGTAAATACTGTTTTTTCTTTTTGTTATTGTCATTAAATGTCAAAGTATTTTATGTTATTGATAGAATGATTGCTGGGACGGCGTGGGAATCATCTTTTTATCTATTACGTCTATTTAGACCAGTAATGATGACGTTGACTTTTTTATTGATTTCGGTTGTTTATTGCTAAATTTCACATGCTTGGGGTAAACGATACTTTTTACTTCATCTTTATTTAATACACTTGGGATTTAACCTAAATCCAGGTGTGTTTCAAAGGATGGGAATTCATCCCTTGTTCTTTTAGTCACGCCATAAGTTGGTAGAAAATTCTCGCTGAAAGTAAAATTAAGAAAATTGCGAGAAGCTATTGGAACACTTTATGAAGATTCGACTTCGCACATTTGACAGTTAGTCCATTGTATTAATGCTTTAGCCAACATAATATTAGAGGACATAGTACGACTAATTGCTAAAATCAAGTGGCAGTGGGCGGGGCACCTAGCTCTTAGAGACGATGGCCGTTGGGGCAGAAAAGTTCTCGAGTGGCGACCACGGGCTGGAAGACGTAGCGTGGGCAGGCCTCCTGCTAAGTGAACCTACGATCTGGTGAAAGTCGCGGGAAGAGACTGGATGCGGGCAGCGCAGGACCGTTTATTGTGGAAAACCTTGGAGGAGGCCTTTGTCCAGCAGTGGATGTCATTCGGCTGAAACGAACGAACGACACATTGTCCTAACCATCTTCAAATGCAAACATTCATTCTTTCTTCTTTCTTTTCAGCCAAATGACGTCCACTGCTGGACAAAGGCCTCCCCCAAGGTTTTCCACAATGAACAAATGCAAACATATCGTCTCTAATAGCTCCATCTATCAGACGCGTAGCTTCTAAGCAGCCGTCTTTACCACTACTCCATACGTCTGTTATACAGCATAAATCTGCACAAGGGAGCAACAAAGACCACAATACAGCTAATGGCGGAGGCGCAGCGCCGAACAATCACCGGCTTAATAGAATAAATGGAGTAATCAGCCCACTTCACAGGGCGAGCCCACTCTACAACCCGTTTGGTAGCTTGCTCAGATAAGCAAGGCCACGTTCAGGAAAAAATTGTAGGTATTTCTAACTGATTTAGTATACAGGGTGTTTCTTGTAAGGTGTCAAGCCGAAGGCAGGTGATAGGTGAGGACTAGACCTATCGATTTCACCCCCATGTATGTTCTACGATTTTTCATAGTTTAGAAGTTATCGTTAATTTTGTGATTTTTTCAAATTGTATGACCCAGTAGGCTTTAAATTTTTTTATCTTTTTTTTGGGTCGCCTTTTCTCAGATTTCTTTTTTTTGACAGATTCCCTATTAATTGCAGATTTTTGAAAAAAATAATCTACTTCCTATCTTTGATGCAAGATACAAAATTTTTGCTAGAAACATAAAAAATATGCTTTTAGCGGAACATTCTAAAATTTTCAACTTACTTGCCACTTGAGTGGAGCGATTACAGAAAATAATGGCCTATTAAGTACATGTTTTTTTGTGTTATTATGAAAGTTCAGAAAACTGCGCAGTTTTTAAAATTATTTTGGACCTATGGAAGTTCTTTTTTTTTTCAAACCTTTAAGTTGAAAATTTTAGAATGTTCCGCTAAAAGCATATTTTTTATGTTTCTAGGAAAAATTTTGTATCTTGCATCAAAGATAGGAAGTAGATTATTTTTTTCAAAAATCTGCAATTAATAGGGAATCTGTCAAAAAAAAGAAATCTGAGAAAAGGCGACCCAAAAAAAAGATAAAAAAATTTAAAGCCTACTGGGTCATACAATTTGAAAAAATCACAAAATTAACGATAACTTCTAAACTATGAAAAATCGTAGAACATACATGGGGGTGAAATCGATAGGTCTAGTCCTCACCTATCACCTGCCTTCGGCTTGACACCTTACAAGAAACACCCTGTATATCATGCAATTTAGTGCGCTTCATATTAATATAAAGATTAATGACCGTTTTCACCATCAATTCCTAATTTTTAAGTGACCCATATGGTAACACATAACAAGGAATTTTGTTTTGATAGCAGTCACTTAAAAATTAGGGATTGATGGTGAAAACGGGTATAAGTATTTCATTTGATGATTCTACTAATGTATGTTTTTGTATTTATGCTTGATATGTATTTATGCTATAATGGTTCGTGGCTCATAATTTCAAGCATTTAACCAGCTTAGGATTTGTATCTTTTCTAACTAACGGTAATTTTAGTTTTGCCTGTGTCTTTTGTTCTTTACAAAAAGTGAAGTAATTTTATTGAAGGACACCGGTCAAGAATCGTGCGAGATCAAAGTATGTACTATGATCATGGCTTTGTAATTCCATAGTGACCGTCTAACAAAGATTAGTTCCGGCGTTTCTTCTCAAGGCAAGTTGCTTGCAGGGCCCAAAAAATAAGAAGACATGTAAAGTGTCCCTTAACCGATTGAGTCCCAGACGGTATTAATTAATGTCATAACAATTGATTATCTATTGTGTCTAGATTCGCGGAGCTTGAAGGATTAACACTGCAGTACACGCGCCTCTTTTTTTACACGAATACACGCGCGGCCTACTCTGGTAAGCCAATTTAAAATCACTGTAAATTAGTTTGTAAGCAATTTATGAATATAATAATTGTGTAAATGATAAAAGTGTTTATTATAGTTATTTTATAATCAAAGTTTCTTTATATAACTATTTGGGATCAAACATTATAAACAGATTTAAAAGTTGTAAATTTTTTGGACCAAAATANCATAGCTTATATGATGCATTACATAATACAAAAGTCAATTTCTTAAGAAAGCTTAAGAATAACGAATAAAATAAAAATAAATGTTGAGCTCCATACAAAAAAAAAGGAAATTGTCAATAACTTATTAAATAATAACTTTATCAAGAAACTTTACATAACATAAAATATTCCTTTTTGGTAAAGGAACACATTATTGGCATATTATTTTTTTCAAAATTAGGCACTTGATTTTTGAGCGACGCTAAGTCTATGAAGCTCTAATATCAGCCCACCGTGCGGCGCCGGGTCATCATGCTCCAAGACGGTTGATGGTTCATAAGGTGCAAGGCCAAGAAGGCAAGCTCTTAATGTGGGTAGTTTCGTACAAACGTAACATTTTTCTGTATGAGCTCATTATGTTCTGTTTTTACGGCTTTTAAAAATGGCCGAAAAGAAGATACTTAACTCGTAAAAGTGAATAATATTACAATACCTGGCTATCTCGGTAGTTAATATCACGTTTTTACTCGCTAGAGCAAAAAACGGCTACTGGTTCAAAAATGACCGAACATAAAGTGGCTGCTGGTTAACCCACTTGTTACGGAATTCACTTTTTCTATCACTTACCTTAAATCAGTCATGATAAATTTATCTCAAAACAATCGCTCCAAAACTTTATAGTTATTTACGTCAGTGTACTTATAAGACTTGGACAGTACTGCGACACACCTCATCTTTCAAATGTTGCACATAAAAATTGTTTACACTACCCACATTTGTAAAAATATTTATGTAAAAACTAGCGTTCTTTTAAAAGAACGCTAGTAACAAGTGGGTTAATATCTCGTATTAACGCTACTGGTTAAAAAATGACCCGCAAAAAAGACCGAATATAAAGTGGTTGCTGGTAAATATCTCGTATTAACTNATTTAGTAAACGAGGCTTTCCTGGAATGCCAGCTCTCTGGCGCAAGTTTTCAAAAAGTTATAGCGTAAAATGTTACCCTGGTCTACTATAGTAGTCCGCGCGTGTACTCTAGTGTTAAAGGCCACACAAAAGTTCTTACTCAAGTTGCGTGGCGGTTCTCGTTGGGCTGTGTTACTAGTAAGGATTGTACGAGAAACAATAGTGCAGTTTCCGCTGGGTTGCTCATATTATATTTTCTATTTATGAGTGTATAACGTAGGACGATTACTGCTGGTTTATGAAACTGGCCTGTGATATGCAGCTGATAAAGACTTATGCTCGTCACAAACATTACTATGAGGCACACAGTACGCGTGGACGCACAAGGTGACACACGAACCAATCAGAGAGCTCTATCCAACGCTGTGCGTTTAATTTTCTGCTTCACTTAAGCAAGCATCGTTTGTGAATGCGGGCGTTATAGAGCTATGTTGAACTTAAATTATTAAGATGTCCAAAGATTTCTATATCGGAATTAGAATTAGAATTTTCTAGTTGGTGAACTTTAAAAAATGCGAACGGATCGGTTTTTTGCGGGACACAGTAAATGTAATGTTTATGTGAACGTTAATATTGAAACATGCTAATATACTACTAAACGGGATCCTGCAAAAAACGGGATGTCTCCGATACTTTTTCTAAGGACGTTATAATTACACTTATACCTAAATTAATAAACAATCTGTCGCAGCTTCATTCACCAAACATATTTCAATCTCATACAACCATACACACCGCCATCTTTTGTTACCGTTGTTTGGATGCTAATTCATCCATTACACGTTTTGCATAGTTCACGACTACCCTCCGAATGAGTGCCATGAATATTATAATGTAATCACTTGTCAATGGCAGGTTAATAACGTTTTGTAATGTGTTGACAAGTTCTGCTTTAAATGCAAGAGTGAATGAATGGATGTGAAATCAAAATTAACTAACTCAACGTTTAACGCACCAAAATGTAGGGATCTCGACCAGGAAAAAATGAAATGAGAATAGTGGACTGTATTTATAAAGGGTTTAATGAAATCTATGTTAAAAAAATCAAAATTATTTATTCATAGATAAACTAAGTAATTTGTGGTAGAAAAACAAAATATGTATAGCAACGCGCGCGACTTTTGTAGAATTAATCGCTTATTTTCCAATAAATGTAACTTTTTTTACTATTTGTAAGTCAAGAACTTTGACACATTCTGACACTTTTCATTTTATTTACACTGTTAACCCTTCTGTAGACAACGTTTTATTTCTTTTAAACTGCACAATTGCAATCTCTAAACACTTCAAACAAAGTAGCTTTTAACGAGTAACCGTAACGGATAGTCAAGGGTTGATAGTCGTTTAAAAAAATTAAAAAAATGCTACGGCTAAACGTCAAAGAGGGCAAGTTCAAATAGAGAATGACATACCTTTATTCAACACCCCATATGTCAACCAGAGATAATAAAAAGTAAAAAAAAACTAAACGCCGTTTACAAATTTTTATGCGCTTTAAAACTTTATTATTTAATAAACTTGCGTTACTATAGGGTCATATATTCATTAGGGGCAATAAAAAGGTAATGCAGTATTGTAATCGATCGATTTCGAGATGATTTTGCGATTTTTTTACGAGCGATCATTCGGTTTTACGATGATTCTGATGCGTTTGCGTGAGAAAGGCATTTTGACACCAGGTGACGCATTAAAATGAATTAAAAGGCGGTTGTTCTAAATAACTGGGATGCCAAGGGGTTAAAAGTAATGAGTAATGAAATCTGTGAAACATCATACGAGTAAGTATAAATCTTATACAAGAAAAATCTAGTTAGACTGTACACTATAAGCTTCAAAACTTTTGTCACTGAGAAGGCCTTTAGTAAATTATTTAACCGTTAACTTGACCTAAATATTATTCTGCCTTCACCATTATTTTATTCATATCGAACAATTTAGGCCGCGCACCCGCAGCAAGCAATTTAAGAAGCTCATTTAACACCATAATAGCACTATAAGTGCTATAACAGCACATCATAGCATTAAGCTTATCTATTCAATATTCGGATTTGTTTTTAACTAATTTATGGAGTTTAGACACGGAATGAACGCCCATGTTTTAGTGGGACGATGATGTAGAGGATTTGGAAGAGATTTGTGACTTATGGGACTTGAAAACTATTCAAATGATACCACACTTTATAGTGTTTTTTTAGCTTTTAATACTTAGTCTTCTTCATAACTCGGACTCCTTGTACGATCAAATCCTGAATGTTTACTTAGGTTGATTAAAAATCCATAATATGTGTGTAAATAAATGTACATAATTTTTTTTTTTCATTCAATTTGCTTAGTTGGCGTCTCATCATTAACATCAACATCTCAGCCATAGGACGTCCACAGCTGAACATAGGCCTCTCCCAATGCTTTCCATGTTGCCCGGTTGGAGTCTAGTTAATAATTTAATCTTCTAAGCAGGGAAGCAGCAAAAGAGGGAAGTTTAAAATATTTTTCTTTACAATATCTGACACAATTCTTAATTTTCTAGTACAAGGTTCTTTTAGAAACTTTGAAGTTTGGCCAATCTTCTGCCAAGGCTACAATAATAATGCCCCCAAAAATTTAATTATAAAACATATTTTGTGCTTGTTTCAAACAAAAGAAAGACTCTATCATATTATGCTGAAAGTAACGTTTCCATTGGTTCTATATCCATACCCATGGGGGTCACTTACCATGCATACGAGATGAGATTTTAACCATGGGTGTTACATGTAAATTAATTAATAACCACTCTTGTGTAATGACACTGTGTTTACAACTATTATTAGTCAAGAGTAGCCATTCGGTTGGTGTTACCATTTACATTTTTATGGGTAAACATTGAGGAAGATGGGTATGGTAACTATGGGAGGTTAAAGTGATATTTTACAATATTAGTTAAATTATGTATTAAAGTTGATTTTGAATTACGTGTTTTGTGAATGCTTTTGCTGCAAATGACAAAATAAGAATGCTAATTCTTAAATCATTTTTATTCATAATTAATATTGATAGAGATAGTTCATAAATTAATCACGCTTTATTTACCTTCTCAAACAACATTTTTAAAAATGTAGCATCCCCATATCCAAAAGAAAATTAAAGTTCGAAGTCTAAGGACAACACAGCAAGTCTAGCGTTATCTTATTATTCTTATTTCGGTCGTCTCTAAAGTCTGGTCCGTGAGCACGTAGAATTTTGTCCAATAACCCCACGTGCTCACGGACCAGGCTTTACCTTGGAGATGATTCTGTATCAAATTAATGCGATCTATCGTCAAAAATACATTGTCTGATGTCCCACATCTCATCAGACTTTGAACGCATAACAGATTTCTTGTAATATGTACTTCTTATGTCTTAAAAATATTCAAAAATAAACATCAAAAGCACTCGTAACATACAATGTTGCTCGAATTATACATGAAAAGGATGCTTTTTATTTCACCGCTGACAAAACAACGTAGAATTTAAATTAAAAGATCCCAGCACTAATTGCGGCGGTTGACTGTACCGTTCAATAATTGCCGACTAGTTAAGGGATAGTTTCATAAAAATAAAACTTAAAAAAATATATTAAGTTAGCTTCTTTTCAGCACTGGCCCATTTGTTGTCCCGAATCATTAAATTCATTTGAACCCTTAACAAGGCCTAAGAAAAATAATATACATATTGGTATTCAACAGTATTTTCACAGCATAGAGTTCAAATTGATGTGGGCTCTATTTATCCAGAGCCTAGTTAAGGTAAGGAACAGTTGGAAAATCCTTGTTTTCTGTGGCCAACACCACCCTACACAACCCAGAAGTTGCGGCGACTGCCGAAAAAAAAAATTGTTATTAAATATTCTCAAAACCCATCCCATACTCTATATCTGACTCTCAGCTACGTTTATAGCTCCTTTTCCGACTTAAAAAGTAGTCCAGGGATCCAATATTTGAGAACATTGTCGAGGCAGTGCCCTTTTTAGGCTTTTTGGAGAGTTAAGAAAAGCATTTTTAGCGCGTTTTAAATTTACTTTTCCCTATAACAAGCGTCGCCTTAACGGAAAGCACAGTACGGTCGCATTGCAAAATGCCCTTTTGTGTATAGTATAATGACAGAAAATTGTTTGAAACGCATCCTTTGTGAGATGAACTAGACCAATCGGGAACGGAGTCCTCTGGGAACCAGTGTAATTTGTTGGGCATACTAGTTTGCGAACTTGGGTTTACTTGACTTGACAACTACTACTACTAGGTACCTATAACAATACCTACGTACTCAATATCTACTCATGGTGCTAGGTTTTTATAAGAATACTAGTTGTTCTTGACTTCGTACGCGTGAAAATAGTTTGAATAATATTTCCAGTAGTCCAGTCAATGAATGCCTTAACGACGGTGTAGAGAGAAATCCGTGGAACACAATTTCTGACCTCGGGACTTTATTTAGACTAGTTAGGAGGTGAACATAGCAAAAGTCCCCGCCCTTATCCCTTGAGCCGGCGGGGTGTTTAAAGGTACCACTTTTCGGTTTTTCGCTTAATCCTCGGAAACTATGCAATATGCATCCTAGTGACATGACTACTATATGAACCGAAAAAAGCTTATTCAATTTGCTACAGGATAGTCAAGTTTTTCTATATATCTTGTATAGTTTTCGCGGCATCTACTCTAGAAGGTCTGTAATATTGGAAATTTTATTTTTGTCTTAGATGTTCCCATCAGAAGAAAATCGACTAAATCAACATTAAGCAAACATTCTAGACACACAGACTAGAAAAGTGGTACCTTTAAACCCCCCTCTCCCCGCCGGCTCAAGAGCTAAGGGCGGGGACTTTTGCTATGTTCACCTTCTAACTAGTCTAAATAAAGTCCCGAAGTCAGAAATTGTGTTCCATGGATTTCCATCTATAATGCTTTATTGACTGGACTACAGTTTTTTCAACATTTTTCTTTACTGCTCCGCCTCTATTGGCTGGTAGGGTGATGTTATATAGCCTAAATAAAGCCTTCCTCGATAAATAGGCTATGCAACACAAAAATATTTTTTCAAATTAGACTAGTATAGTAGTTCCTGAGATTAGTGCGTTCAATCAAACAAACATACTTTTGAGCAGTATAATTTACTATTCTATATACACTATAATAGTATAAACATTTTTGCAAAAGAAATGCTACGTACTCACTGACAAACCTACGCACTCTCAGTATTAACATTTTAAAATGAATAAGTGGACTTCTTAGAACGTGTATCACAGTCCATTATTGAGGGGTTGTGGTGAGTAATATTTTTGTAAAAAAGATCTTATCAAAGTTGTTTCTACTAAATAGGTTTGTGGAATACGAAACCACAAAATAGTGGCTTTTTTAAACTTTCATACTTAACGTTAAATCGAAATGATTGTGATTTTCTTGCCATATTAATTTAGGGTTAGTACAGTAGGTACTTACTATACGCGACACGCCACAAATCTACGTGGCACCTTCGTTCGTTCGTTCGTTTCAGCCAAATGACATCCACTGCTGGACAAAGGCCTCCCCCAAGGTTTTCCACAATGAACGGTCCTGCGCTGCCCGCATCCAGGCTCTTCCCGCGACCTTTACCAGATCGTCGGTCCACCTAGTAGGAGGCCTGCCCACGCTACGTCTTCCAGCCCGTGGTCGCCACTCGAGAACTTTCCTGCCCCAACGGCCATCGTCTCTACGAGCTATGTGCCCCGCCCACTGCCACTTGATTTTAGCAATTCTGCGAGCTATGTCGGTTACTTTGGTTCTCCTGTGGATCTCCTCATTTCTGATTCGATCACGCAGGGCACCTTAAACAATTATAAAAGTTACGTGATTTTAACCGACTTCAACAAAAGAAGGGAGGTTTTCAAATGAAATCTACCAGGATAAAAATAACTATTCAATAATTTTTTTCTTTGAAAAATTATATTATGTTGTACTTGCAATAGAAAACCTTTCTCATGAATCACTCTATCTATTGGTGAAAACCACATGAAAAGCCGTTCAGTTTTTGATATTATCGCGAATAGACAGACAGACGCGGTGGACTTTATTTTACTCGTATATATTTTAGACTGACTAAATCGTAATGTTTCACTTCAAGTAGCTTATTATTGTTGGGAAGCCAACAACGCGCGGGAGGAGACGTGCGGGCGGTGTACGATGACCGCGTCATTATCATCACCATCATTTCAGCCATAGGACGTCCACTGCTGAACATAGGCCTCCCCCAATGCTTTCCATGTTGATCTATTGGTAGCGGCCTGCGTCCAGCGCTTCCCTGCTACCTTTACGATGTCGTCGGTCCACCTTGTAGGTGGACGTCACACGCTGCGTTTTCCGGTGCGCGGCCTCCATTCCAGAACCTTTCTGCCTCATCGGCCCTCAGTTCTGCGTACCTATATTGACTTATACGATGACCGCGTATCTTAGATAATTTCCTGTAATTAGGTTGGCGAGAATTACAGCACCTATTTTTATACAGTCCGCTATTTTATTTATCTAATATTCGTTAGGACCCTAACAATGGTCCTTTAGGATATCGCCGTCTTATTTGCGAGAATATTATCGAGAATACCACTTCAAGAATTCCTTCTAAATTCAAGACCCTTCAATTTGGAGCTCTTCAGTGTGGACCTGAGCTAGGTACGCTAGATACCTGTGGGAGCCTTCATTATTCCCGCAAGGATACTACGCTAGCACGCGACGGACTTTGGACCCGCCACATATTCGAGTCGTCGTGTCATCAATATTGCACAATCATCATTGTGACCTGTGCCAAGGATTTGTTGGAAGGTTTATGCAAGCACCGCACGCGCCATACGCAGGTCATTTTTGGAGGACAGCGCGCCACGGACTTATGACCCGCCACAGATTCGAGTCATCGTGTCATCAATATTACACAATCATTATCATTGTGACCTGTGCCAAGGATTTTTTGGAAGGTTTATGCAAGCACCGCACGCGCCATACGCAGGTCATTTTTGGAGGACAGCGCGCCACGAACTTTAGACCCGCCACATATTCGAGTCATCGTGTCATCAATATTGCACAATCATTATCATTGTGACCTGTGCCAAGGATTTGTTGGAAGGTTTATGCAAGCACCGCACGCGCGATACGCAGGTGATTTATGGAGGACAGCGCGCCACGGACTTTGGACCCGCCACATATTCGAGTCATCGTGTCATCAATATTGCACAATCATTATCATTGTCTTCCACATCGCACGGTTGGTAGCGGCCTGCATCCAGCGCCTTCCCGCTACCTTTATCAGGTCGTCGGTCCACCTTATGGGGGAGGCCTATGTTCAGCAGTGGACGTCCTGTGGCTGAAATGATGATGATGATTATCATTTATTTATTTATTTATTTATTATACAAACATCTTACAAGCTAACAGAATATATTCCAAAGCGCTTATAAGATTAATTGTACATAGGTTATCATGCATGTCAATATAATAATAATTAATTCAATGTCAATTTAATAATAATAAAGTCAATTAAATAAAAACAATAGATTTAAATCAAATTACCGAATGTCAATAGAACCTTTAGAGAAAGAGATTTGAGATCAATAGAACCTGTAGAACAATAAATTTAAAATTACAAATAAATTATAAAAATAATGTCATAATAAAGAAGTTAATTAATAATTATAATCAATCAAATAAAGTCAAAATAGAAACAATAAAATAATGTCAAATTGTCAATACGTATAAAAGTCATTTAATTTAATCCAAAATTGATTTAAGAGATGTCCTAAACTATCTGCAAATAGATCGATTTCATAGTGCCGAGCAAGAATGTCCCCGATAATTCGCAGAGCGCGGGTAGTGGGCGCATGACGCGCGCGCTCGGTGCGCACGGCAGGCAGGGCCAGTAGGCGCGGTCGGCGGCGAGGTGCCACAAGGCCCGATGCGTCCCACGAGATTGTGGGAACTTGAATATGGAATTGCTCCAATATACGTGGGCTGTCAATTCTCTGGTGCACTATGGAAAGATAATGTACTATAGTCAGCATTGCTCGTCTAAGTTTTAGGGTTTCCATGTCGACCATTCCCGAAACGAATAGGGATGGATACAAGTAGGGATAATAGCCGTATTTTTTCAAATAAAGCCATCTAGCAAATTTGCGCTGTACTCTTTCGATCATGAGTATATATTTTTCCTCGTAGGGACACCACACAATCGAACCATATTCGAGCTTGCTGCGCACGTATGCATAGAATAATACTTTTGCTACTGTAGTATTATCGAACTGTGAACTGTTCTTAAAACAAAACCTAGCATCCTATGTGCCATCTTGCATATATTTATTATATGCGCATGAAAATCTAATTTACTATCTAATATTAAGCCTAAATCTTTAATGTCATATACTTTTTCCATAGGAGCGTCAGATAAATCATAAATATGTAATAAAGGTTTGGATTTGCGAGAAAATGTAATAATCTTGCATTTAAGAGTATTAAATGGAAGATGGTTCTCTCGACTCCATTGGTATACAGAATCATCAATCATTGTGACCTGTGCCAAGGATTTGTTGGAAGGTTTATAGATTGAAGGTACGTGAGTCGTTCCAATCCCTCTTTTTCACAGTTTAAATTGCTAAAATTGAGCGTTTCCTGAAGTGGCAATGGGCAGGCACATAGTACGCAGAACTGACGGCCGATGGGGCAAAAAGGTTCTGGAATGGAGGCCGCGTACCGGAAAACGCAGCGTCGGACGTCCACCTACAAGGTGGACCGACGACATCGTAAAGGTAGCAGGGAAGCGCTGGACGCAGACCGCTACCAATCGATCAACATGGAAAGCATTGGGGGAGGCCTATGTTCAGCAGTGGACGTCCTATGACTGAAATGATGATGATTATGATGAGCGTTACCCAAATTATTTAAAATTTTGCCTTTTCTTCTCTTTATAGTAATCTTTCGCGCTTTACGCTAATTCATATTAATATTAATTACCACATTTAATCGTGATCGGGAGGAGACGTGTGGGCGGCGTACGATGGCTAACGTCACCTCGACGCGTGTTCAACATAATATCAAACAAATTCTACCTATCATAAAAATCCAATACCACGTTTCACACTGCAGACACGCTTTCAGGAAATTAAACCATAAAGCTGGGGGTTAATGGCCATAATGGCGTGAGGGTTCGTATTAGCATCATATTATGGTTATTAACTCCATATTCGTACATTTGTAGTAATGGGATAAGTTGAACTTAGTTTGGAGTCGATTTGGAGATTGTTTAATTTCATGGGAAGACTTTACACTTATCTTCATATCATCAGACATGTGTAAAAGTCTCCTTAAGAGCATTTGACATAATTTAATTAGTCCAAAGATATTTTTGATTTTATTTTATTACCTCGTACAAATTGACCCTGCTTGATGGACCGACGACCTCAAGAAGATAGATCGCACTGGATAGATAGATACATGGTTCTTCTTGAGAAAGGTTTATGTCTAGCAGTGGACATCTGACTGATTTATGGTATTGATGTAATTTCAATTTCAATTAATAACCCGTAATTGGGTTTCAACTATAATCTCAGCCTCGAATCAATGCACCTTTGATCGTTATTGGCTGATTTGTGAAACCAATATCCCGTACCTAAGATCTGATTGTACCATAATCAAAGCAAACAAATGATACTCGATTCATTTTGAGTTGAGTCTTGAGTCGCGTTTCATAATTCGATCCGTAAACTTATAAGTAGCAGTTTTAATGTTAGTAATAATGCATTTCGTGTGCACTGCATTAGCAAGTGTACTACTATGTTGTTTTATATGTATTTTCCGTCAAATGCGGGCGTTAGGTGGGAATGGCCATGAATCCTCTTATCTCAATCCTGCCAAAGAGGTGGGGCCATTAAACAAGCGGGGATTCAGAAAGTCAACTTTGTATTTAAAGAACATTTTGATGAAGACGAATCTTATAAACGATTTTAATGACGTTAAAATTAGGCGTAGATTACTTGATTAATAAATATTTTTGATTAACCAAACGATTCGAGAACCTCCTCCTTTTGTTGAAGTCTGTTAAAAATTCTACTTCAGTAAAGTTCCAATAATGGACAGGAACCGAATCTTGCACTTTTTGCCATATAATTAAACATCTTGCCTAAAAATCGACTCAAAAATCTTTACCATCCATTGAACAGGAAAAAAGTCAGTGAGTAAGTAAGTCGTATCGCTACATAATACTATAACAAAGTCGCAACTTCTATCTATACGCTTATATCTCCTAATTAATGCAGCTGATTTGAATGCGGTGTTCATAAAATAGTATGATTCAAGAGGAAGGTTTAGATGTGAGGTGTTCGCTTACACCGCATCTGTGCGAAAGCCAAAGGACTCTTCCGGCGACTTGACCCACTTTTGGCTTGGTCCAAGCCGCTAGAAAACTCATCCAAAGCCAAAGCGGGTCGCTAGTGTACAATAAAATTCTAACCTCAAACGCTTATTTCGTGGCCCCAAACAAATACTTCTGCATTATTAAAGCGCCTCGTTTAATGTGCAAGGAAATTAATGAAGTAGCAAAAGTTGCGGTGTCGCTGGAATTATTACTGTGTTGTGAGCAAAATGGCCGCGTGTCAGGGATTTGGCTGGCGACGGATTAGTGAAATGTTTCGTACAGGGTGTTGAAGAAAATGGACGTGAATACTACGTACCAAATGTAGACATAGGTGAAAGTTTGCATAGTCTTTTTGGTTTTTATCTATTTATCGATATTTATGTAATGACCCACTGAAAAATGACGCAGGCGGTGTTGTGGGCACAGCCAACTTGTTATGTAACAAAGTGCCTACCTAGGTAGGGTAGACCGGGGACAATAGTACCATTTTTTGGAAATTGTTCAATATTGAGAAATCTAATGAAATGTAACTTATTCTGTTAGGATGCTGTAAAAACTAGACTCTTAAGCTACAAATTTAAGCATGCAGAGTTGAACTATTATTTCGAATACTTAATGAAAAACGAATTTGAACTGTACGATGTCTCATGTTACAATTGACCCCTACAACGGGNGATAAATCATAAATATGTAATAAAGGTTTGGATTTGCGAGAAAATGTAATAATCTTGCATTTAAGAGTATTAAATGGAAGATGGTTCTCTTGACTCCATTGGTATACAGAATCAATATCTCTCTGCAAAGCCAAAGCATCCACTTCAGTTTTGATTCCTAGAGATATCTTCAGGTCATCGGCAAATAAGAGACACTCAGAGGCAGACACCATCTCTGGCAAGTCGTTGATAAAGATCAGGAAAAGGGTAGGTCCCAACGTACTACCTTGACTTACCCCTGATCTCGTAAAGTATTGACAAGACTCAAAGCCACTTAAACGTACATATTGCGAACGATCCTTCAAGTAGCTTGAGAAAAATTTCAGGAATTTGGGTGTGAATCCTATCAATGCCAATTTCTCTAACAATTTGTCGTTGTCAACCAAATCGAAGGCCTTTTTAAAATCGAAATAGGCTGTGTCCACCTGTTTACCACTATCCATTTGACATTGCACGTAATCTACATGTGTAACCAAGTTAGTAGTGGTAGAACGGGCATGCCGGAATCCATGTTGACTATTATGTAACATGTTACTGATCTGGTTATTAACTTGTTCGTTGAGGATTGACTCAAAGATTTTAGCAAAGACTGACAGAACTGCGATCGGCCTAAAAGATGAAACCTCTGACCCTCCTACACCCTTTGGGACTGGGGTTACCCTAGATAATTTCCAGCTTTTCGGATATTCCGCTAAAGTTAAGGCAAGATTATAAACATACAGGAGAGGCGTGGCTAGAGCTGATAAGCAGTCTTTCGCCAGAAACACGGGAATGCCATCGGGCCCAGTTGATGACCGCGACTTAAGCCGTCTAACTGCTTTCTTCAGAACTGTCTCATCGACTGTCATGATGGAAATTGTGGTTGCATCACGACAATCATGAGCAGCCTGAGCAGCTTGAACATAATCTAATATGGGAACATCATTGTGGAATACTGAGGCAAAATAAGTGGCAAAAGCGTCAGCTGCAGCTTGACCCTTGACCTCTGTATCCTCATATGTGTACGTATTTAGTTGCCTCCTATCTCTTTTTTTATCCTTGACGTACTCCCAAAATTTGGATGGATCATCAATAATATTCTTTTGCACTAACTTAATGTACTGACGATATTCGTAGTCAACCATTTTTTTTACCTTATCTCTATAATATATGAACATTTGCTTATTGAAATCTTTGCCTTCCTTTTTAAACCTTTTGTGATGGAAGTGTTTGTACTTAATATTTTCAATTATTTGCGAATTATACCAATTTGGATAGACGTATCGCTGGCCATTAATAGAGGGACGATTTTTGNGAGGAACGATTTTTGACGGGTACAAAAAGTCTAACACATTCATTTAGTTTGTCATAAAACAGCTGAACAGCACAGTCAACATCGGTCAATGCCAGTAAGTCGGACCAGTCTAAGCTACCCAGTGCTTCGTACAACCCCTGGAAGTCTGCCTTACGCCAATTCCATTCGGGTGTAGTTTCTGAGCGAAGGGATGGTTGTTGTGGAATAAACGGCTCATCTGACATATCGATAGCTGGAAGTTTAATCATGACGTCAAGTAGAGGGTGATACTGATCTATAGGCACCAAGGGATCGATACCACCAAACAATCCGGTTCAAGGTTGCTCAGCACTAAGTCCAATATACCACCGTGATTATTAACAATTTTATTGTGTTGGCGAAGCGAACAGAAGTCACAGAAATAATTAAATTGACTTTTCACGTTAGCACTACATGAATTTAAATTAAAATCACCTAAAATTAGTACATTCATATTATCGTTACAACAAATCACATTTTCTATGCATGTCAAAACATTTAGATATTGATCGTCATTATAGTTAGGAGGTAGATATACCACACAACACAGGATTTTAACTCTTTTCAAGGTTACAATAGCAAATATTAATTCTTTGTCGTCACTCACATTAGGAATACTTTTAACTTGACGGACATTATAGCAATCATGAACCGCGAGCAAAACACCTCCCCACCCAACGTCGCCAGCCCTGTCTTTACGTAAAACATGGTATCCAGGAGGAAAGAGTTCACCATCACATATAGAAGTATTTAGAAAGGTCTCCGTAAGTGCTATCATGTCGTATCTGTTTTTTGTAACATTGCTATTAATAGTATGAGTCTTTGAGCGAAGACCGCGAACGTTTTGATAAACAATATTAAATTTGCAGGATCTCCTACTACACTTTCTTGCTCTGCGCTTGGGCTCGAAAATTATGCCGCCATGGTTTCACACATATATCTTTAGCCCAGTTTCCAGGTGACATAACACAGTTAGCATTTTTTGTAGGAACACCTAGTTTGAAAGATGCATATCGACCACGAGGCTTCAATTCCTCAACCGTACACGTTTCACTGCCACATATAGACCTGAGATGGTTAGAAACTTGCTCAGCTGTAGTACCTTCTTGTACGTAATAAAGATGTAGGTAACTCCAACGCTCCGATGCCTGCAACAGTGTCGAGCCAGGTGCCGCAGTTCCTCTAAGCACGCTGGGAAGTGACGCACGCGTCCGTCGGGGGCGCACTTCTTTCCAACCATCTTTGTCCGTATCATTCTTAACTGTATCTTCGCAGTTTTTGTCGCTGGTAGCAGGGACAGATGAAGATAATTCATCCCGCGCAGTTATTTTGGTCAGTTGAGAGGTTGCCATGATGGGGCCGCTGCATGTCCCTTTATTTACAATTGGTTTTGGGTTCGTTTGGGTTTTACGTTTAGAGGCGTTGTTTTTTGTGGCTGAACTAGGAGCACTTGGTTTGCTTACTGAAATGGAAGTAGCGTTAGCCTTACTCATATCAACGCTAGATTTAAATTTTTCTTCAACTTCTAATACTTTACTCGTTAATATGCTTATTTTGTCCAAAATTTCTGTTTTAAAGGATTGTCTGATTGATTTTCTGCATTGTCACGAGTCACCTAAACTCTCCTCACCTCTCAACTTTCGTATCTACTAGAAACAAGGACTCTTCATCGAATTATTATGGCAAATACTAGAGTGGGACAAAAATGACCCAGTGGCGCTTCTAGGTAAAACCGATTTTTAAAAAAAATCTATTAATTTTATATTATCAAAAACATTAAAAAATGACAAAATTCAATAAATCAGTAATTCTTGTTGTGGTGAGAACAATGCCACATCACTAATGTCGTGTCACCTCACTAGCGGATACGGAAGTGAACCTCTCTGCTGTCATGGAGGCGGGCCGGTGTGGTTGTGTATTAATGTAGAAAACGCTAAATACAGTTTAATGCTGAAGAATTACTTCTTTCCTTGAACTCCCATATTCCACAATTGGTTATGGGCCCAGACACGCGTACGCGTGTTGGAGTTTAAGGGAAAGTGACTATAAAACTAGCATCTTTGTCTGAAGTGGCGCGGCGTGGGTTGGTGTGGGTAACCTGTTTTCACACGAGGTGGTGCGGAAATTGANACTCTTTTCAAGGTTACAATAGCAAATATTAATTCTTTGTCGTCACTCACATTAGGAATACTTTTAACTTGACGGACATTATAGCAATCATGAACCGCGAGCAAAACACCTCCCCACCCAACGTCGCCAGCCCTATCTTTACGCAAAACGTGGTATCCAGGAGGAAAGAGTTCACCATCACATATAGAAGTATTTAGAAAGGTATCCGTAAGTGCTATCATGTCGTATCTGTTTTTTGTAACATTGCTGTTAAAAGTATGAGTCTTTGAGCGAAGACCGCGAACGTTTTGGTAAACAATATTAAATTTGCAGGATCTCCTACTACACTTTCTTGCTCTGCGCTTGGGCTCGAAAATTATGCCGCCATGGTTTCACACATATATCTTTAGCCCAGTTTTCAGGTGACATAACACAATCAGCATTTTTTGTAGGGACACCTAGTTTGAAAGATGCATATCGACCACGAGGCTTCAATTCCTCAACCGTACACGCTTCACTGCCACATATAGACCTGAGATGGTTAGAAACTTGCTCAGCTGTAGTACCTTCTTGAACGTAATAAAGATGGAGGTAACTCCAACGCTCCGATGCCTGCAACAGTGTCGAGCCAGGTGCCGCAGTACCTCTAAGCACGCTGGGAAGTGACGGACGCGTCCGTCGGGGGCGCACCTCTTTCCAACCATCTTTGTCCGTATCACCCTTAACTGTATCTTCACAGTTTTTGTCACTAGTAGCAGGGACAGATGAAGGTAATTCATCCCGCGCAGTTATTTTGGTCCGTTGAGAGGTTGCCATGACGGGGCCGCTGCATGTCCCTTTATTTACAATTGGTTTGGTGTTCGTTTGTGGTTTACGTTTAAAGGCGTTGTGTTTTGTGGCTGAACTAGGAGCACTTGGTTTACCCACTGAAATGGAAGTAGTGTTAGCCTTAGTCATATCAACGCTAGACTTACATGTTTCTTCAACTTCCAATACTTTATTCGTTAATATGCTTATTTTGTCCAAAATTTCTGTTTTGAAGGAGTTAAACTGCTCGACTATCAAGTTGTTAATTTTGCTGATTAACTGTGACTCAAAATCGACTTGCATAGTTTTCAGCTCTTGTACAACAGAATCCCCCAAGTCACGTAAATCTCCCAGCCCTGCACTTGAATAAGAGGTCTGAGCAATTCGAGCGGCAGTCCGCATGGTTACATTGTCAGGACTGTTGATTGACGCGTTCAAAGGATCGTTGCTCGTCGTACTCAGATCTTGGACACGGCGTACAGGTGTCTGTGAATTATCGCCTCTGGGTAGCTTGCTGCGGCATTCCATACATAACCAAGATTTCTTGAATTCCACAGTCAATGTACCAAACATCTTTTCATTAATGTTGGCGCAAAAAAATTCAAAAATCTGCTTACATCTGGAGCACTTCATATACGGGCCGTCTTCACTGACGACCGCGGGACAGCCCGCACAGGTTGCTTTTCTCGGAGACATCCTTGTGCAGTAGTCAACGGCAGGTAGGTACTTGGAACAGGTTGAACACACGGCGCTACGCACTACGCCTTACACTGTGGTGGCGTGCTCAGTCGGCGCTCGATGACTCACAGCAACGGTCGACCGGCGAGTTGTTGTCACCGGGGATAAGTCCGAATTTTCAAAATGATTTTACTCGTAACTCGGAAACTACTCGTTGGAATGATTTTTTAATCACACCACCAGAAACTTTACTTTAGTAGCTTTAGAATGGTAGTAGCTGCGACTTTTAAAAACTACTTTGGCTGCTAATTCTGTCAGTTTTTTCCCGGAGCTAACTAACAGAGATCTTGCCTCTTGAGCGTGCGCGCGCGGAATGAGTAGTTGTTACAACCAACCTTGTNATGTAGTTTTACAAACTAGGCCCTGAGTTGCATCATAATTTATTTGGAATTTGATACTTTAGTTATGGTTAGAGAGGTATGGTGCAGCCCGGGATGAGTTTTTTTTTTATTTGTAAGTGTATTAACATTTAAGTTAGTTTGAAACTTTAATTGTTTGTTGGAGATGTGTCATTGAGGAAGGGTGTTGTGGTGAGAACAATGCCACATCACTAATGTCGTGTCACCTCACTAGCGGATACGGAAGTGAACCTCTCTGCTGTCATGGAGGCGGGCCGGTGTGGTTGTGTATTAATGTAGAAAACGCTAAATACAGTTTAATGCTGAAGAATTACTTCTTTCCTTGAACTCCCATATTCCACAATTTAACTCCCGTTCCCGTGGGAATTTTGCAATATCCTGTTGTAACTAAGCTTTAAGTTTCCTAAGGTACCTGCATGCAAAATTTCAAGCGTCTAACTTAAGCGGTTTAGATTTATCATACAAAAGGATTTTCCCGCGAATTCCCGTTCCAGTGGGAATTTCGGGAATTCCCGTTTCCGTGGGAATTTCGGGAATTCCCGTTCTCNTTAATTGTTACTTTTGGGCACTCGTTGTCTTTTTTCTTAGTTACTATTTTTGTTTAGAAGTGATATTTGTAATGACTGTTTTTGTGCCAAATAAATAGAAAAAAAAATCTATATATATAAAAATGAAACCCGTTTCGCGTTGTCACGGCATCACGTGTGAACGGCTGAACCGATTTCGATAATTCTTTTTTTTAAATGTTTGTGGAAGTCCAAGGATGGTTCTTACGGAAAAAAATATTAAGAAAATCTCTACGCTAAGGCGGTACGAAGTTCGCCGGGTCAGCTATAAAAAATAATGTACTAATGTCAAGTCACATGTCAACAGATGTTTCGCTGCTTCAAATGCTGATTGTTCTATTTCTGTCCATTTCCATGGTGATGGTTTGTCCAAAAGTCTGTGTAGTGGTTCCAACAATGTTGCTTTCTGAGGAATGAACCTCTCATAGAAGTTGTACCCAGAAATGCTTGAAGTTGCTGGACATTCTGAGGTGCGGGTGTGTTCCAAATGCATTCCACTTTGCTTCTTGCCGGGTGTATACCTTCTGCATCTACGTGGGACACTATTTAAGTTGTGAGCCTAACTATGAAAACAAAGTAGTTTATTATTAAAATGATATTGATTGCGTTTATTGGTATTGTCTTTCATGATTTATGTACTTTTTAATGTGTCCGAAACACTTTTCATAGCATTTTTTCCACTCAGCTTGAGGCACCTCCAAAGCATGGTTTTTGACCGCACCGACAGTTGCTTCTGGACACATAGATCGCTGTTCACGCATTTAATTTTAATATAATATGGGTACCAAAAGAAGTGTTTAGATTCCAAGCAAGAATTTTGTAGCGTTGGACCTGTTTATTTCATATTTTGAGTGTTCAAATAGTCAGTTGTTTGACGAGACGTGTAAAAGCTCACATTTTCATCACGAATGGCGATTCGACTACGCTGGTCAGTTTCCCTTATTAAACTGAAGACTTTTGGAAAAAAAGTGGCTGTTTACTATTAACAATTAACCATTCTAAATTTCTCTAGTGACCTTTCTGTCATATAATCGGATATTTCGGAAAAATAGGCGACCGTAAATTTCAAAGTGTTCCGAGCGCATGGGACTTTTGTTGGAATTGGTTCATCTTAAAACACCTCCATAGTCGATAGCTGTTTATTTTCAGGATCATTATGCATAAATCCTTAATTCGTCAAATTTCACAATTTTAAAAACGGCTTTTCAGGCTTTTTAAACGTATTTATCAAACATTTCCAAGGACTAAACGACACAAGCGTCCTATTGAGCGTTTAAAAAATTTTGTGACATCCAGCGAAAAAAAAACGTATTAACCATAATATGGTCATACAATATTTTATTACTGCTAGTGGAATTAATGACTAGGATTATCTCAATCCTACGATATATCACATGACGAGTTTTCTCTTCCATTTTTCTGACAACATCAATGTTTTCCGCCACTATTAGTTATTTTGGACAACTTTCGCAAAGTTCACTAGTGAGCCAATGACATACAATATATACTTCTTAAACTAGCGTTTTACAATGGTAACGGACAGATCTTTATCACCAGGAGTGAAATTTAGCTAACCGCTTCAGTTTTGTATTGATTAACCACGTCGAAAGTCATAATAAATCTTCGCGCGAAAATTTCCTCAAGTCAATTCCATGTTTTTGTAGTCAAGATAATTTTCAATTAAATGTTAATAATACAAAACGTGCTCAAATGATAAAAAGTTTTGAATAAGGTTGTAGTCAAAAATGTCAAACTTTTCATTAAAAGTATCAGATGTCGTCTAACAACACGTTATGTTGTCGAGGCTCACAACTTAAATAGTGCCCTAGTATGATGAATCCCAGGAATTCAACACGTGTTTGTGCAAAGAACATTGGCAGAAACCNTCCAAATAACTTGTCAATAGATCTTTAGCTGATAAAATGTTCAGTCCAAGATCAGTCAACTCATTTGATATGATTGGAATTGGATTAAATACATTCTACCGACAATGGATATTTCAATAAACCATTGGTGACAATCTGTACATTTCCCAATGTAATAACTATAATATTTTTGAATACTAACGTACTGAGGATAAAACTGATGAAAAGCGGTTTTTATTGCTTTTAAAACAATGAAGTTTGAAATCTTTCTCTTACCTCTCTTGGATATGTTCACAGTCTCATAACTTCTGTAAGAGCCTCACTCTCTTCCAGGAGTAGATGCCGCCTAATTCGAGTCACTCGAATATCGCAGTTGATGCAGCGTAGAAGATGTTGTGGTGAGAACAATGCCACATCACTAATGTCGTGTCACCTCACTAGCGGATACGGAAGTGAACCTCTCTGCTGTCATGGAGGCGGGCCGGTGTGGTTGTGTATTATTGTAGAAAACGCTAAATACAGTTTAATGCTGAAGAATTACTTCTTTCCTTGAACTCCTGAATATTCCACAATTGGTTATGGGCCCAGAAACGCGTACGCGTGTTGGAGTTTAAGGGAAAGTGACTATAAAACTAGCATCTTTGTCTGAAGTGGCGCGGCGTGGGTTGGTGTGGGTAACCTGTTTTCACACGAGGTGGTGCGGAAATTAAGCTGTTGGGAAGGTTTCCGAAAATCAAGATCATGGAGGGTCGAGCGGAGCAGCGTATGATGCTGAATGGCAGAAATTGGGGGGCATGGAGGTTTCAACTGTCCGTGATACTAAGGGCTAAGAAGTTGTATGATGTGGTCATTGGCAGCGAGCTACTTAAGGAAGAGGATTCGAAAGAAAAACAAGCATGGTATGAAAAGGATTACAAAGCACAGGAGATCATTGTAACAAGAGTTGAGGAACAGGTTATGACGTATTTGTCGTCCTGTGTGACTAGCAGGGAAATGTGGCAAAGGTTATCTGCTTTGTATGAGCCCTCATCGCAGGTCAGTGTGCATCTCGTACAACAACGTTTCTTTAACTTAACCTTTGAAGAACCAATGATGAACTTCATTTCAAAACTGGAAGAAATAGCTAACCAGCTAAGAACGTTGAACGAACCACCATCAGATAATATGCTAATTACCAAGATTTTGATGTCTTTGCCAGAGAAATATAAACACTTTGTAAGTGCTTGGGAGTCGGTGCCTGCGTGTCAACAAAACCTAAAGGAACTAACCTCAAGATTATTGATTGAAGAAGAAAGAAATAACCAAGGGGAGTCTACATCATCTGCATTTGCGACCAGAACCAAATTCAAGGGAAATGGCAACAGTGATAGAAAGTGTTTTGTGTGCGGCAAAGTTGGACACATGAAGCGTGACTGTCATCAGAAAAAGTGCTATCGTTGTAACAAAACCGGCCATATGGCTGCTGAGTGTAACCAACAAGTAAAGTGTTATCAGTGCAACAAGTCTGGACATTTGGCTAAAAACTGTAATTTATCTCAAAATAAGTTTAAAAATGCATTCATAGTTCAAGAGCCTAAATTACATATTAAAAATAATTTGGATTTCATAATGGATTCAGGAGCTAGCGAACATA
Organism: Ostrinia furnacalis; assembly: GCF_004193835.3. Lineage (NCBI taxonomy): Eukaryota > Metazoa > Arthropoda > Insecta > Lepidoptera > Crambidae > Ostrinia > Ostrinia furnacalis. Next base: position 78,189 of record NW_021135899.1, on the reverse strand, counting down.
TGACATATAATAAAAGGTTTCTTCAGAATTTTTGTAAAATTGATAAAAAGGTAATAGTTGGGGATGGGAAAAGGTTAAATGTTGAAGGCATGGGGGACATACATTTGTTGGCTTACAATGGCTCAGAATACATACCTTCTGTCATGCATAATGTGTTATATGTGCCTGATTTAAATGTGAATTTATTTTCTTTGGTTAGTGCTGTTGACCATGGCTACATGTTATCATCAAGTGAAAACTATTGTAAATTTCTCAAAAATGGATCAGTTATGGCTCAAGCTAAACGTGTANTTACTCTGAAAAACGGTACATAGTGAGGCAGAAAACATTTTATGTGTCGATCCCTAAAATATTATTATCAAAACCCACAAAAGTTAATTTTCTAACAATTTGGCAACGGGAAGAATACTGGACATAGTATTTAGCAGTTACTTTACTAGTATTTCGGCGACGGGAAGTATACTGGACATGCAAGTTATGGGTGTCGTAAAACGAAAACAAAACTCTGTATGACAGTAAATACATTGTAAGTAGCTTCGCAGGTATCCTATCTATAGTTTTTAATAATATTACAAGAGTATTAAGCCGTAAAATAATGAATAAAATGCAATTTACCGAGAGCCCGCACAGCGGGCCCTTCCTCCCCGTCATATTATTGGAGATTGCTCGCGTCTCATCGATATTGGTGCCTTGCTGATTTTTGACAGCATAGTTAGATAGTTCAGGGAGCAAATAAACACATTGAGTTCAAGATATACGGTCAATTTTTTTACGGAGATTTATTTTCGTTCAATGGGAAGTATATCGTGTTGTGGTGAGAACAATGCCACATCACTAATGTCGTGTCACCTCACTAGCGGATACGGAAGTGAACCTCTCTGCTGTCATGGAGGCGGGCCGGTGTGGTTGTGTATTAATGTAGAAAACGCTAAATACAGTTTAATGCTGAAGAATTACTTCTTTCCTTGAACTCCCATATTCCACAATTGGTTATGGGCCCAGACACGCGTACGCGTGTTGGAGTTTAAGGGAAAGTGACTATAAAACTAGCATCTTTGTCTGAAGTGGCGCGGCGTGGGTTGGTGTGGGTAACCTGTTTTCACACGAGGTGGTGCGGAAATTAAGCTGTTGGGAAGGTTTCCGAAAATCAAGATCATGGAGGGTCGAGCGGAGCAGCGTATGATGCTGAATGGCAGAAATTGGGGGGCATGGAGGTTTCAACTGTCCGTGATACTAAGGGCTAAGAAGTTGTATGATGTGGTCATTGGCAGCGAGCTACTTAAGGAAGAGGATTCGAAAGAAAAACAAGCATGGTATGAAAAGGATTACAAAGCACAGGAGATCATTGTAACAAGAGTTGAGGAACAGGTTATGACGTATTTGTCGTCCTGTGTGACTAGCAGGGAAATGTGGCAAAGGTTATCTGCTTTGTATGAGCCCTCATCGCAGGTCAGTGTGCATCTCGTACAACAACGTTTCTTTAACTTAACCTTTGAAGAACCAATGATGAACTTCATTTCAAAACTGGAAGAAATAGCTAACCAGCTAAGAACGTTGAACGAACCACCATCAGATAATATGCTAATTACCAAGATTTTGATGTCTTTGCCAGAGAAATATAAACACTTTGTAAGTGCTTGGGAGTCGGTGCCTGCGTGTCAACAAAACCTAAAGGAACTAACCTCAAGATTATTGATTGAAGAAGAAAGAAATAACCAAGGGGAGTCTACATCATCTGCATTTGCGACCAGAACCAAATTCAAGGGAAATGGCAACAGTGATAGAAAGTGTTTTGTGTGCGGCAAAGTTGGACACATGAAGCGTGACTGTCATCAGAAAAAGTGCTATCGTTGTAACAAAACCGGCCATATGGCTGCTGAGTGTAACCAACAAGTAAAGTGTTATCAGTGCAACAAGTCTGGACATTTGGCTAAAAACTGTAATTTATCTCAAAATAAGTTTAAAAATGCATTCATAGTTCAAGAGCCTAAATTACATATTAAAAATAATTTGGATTTCATAATGGATTCAGGAGCTAGCGAACATATGACATATAATAAAAGGTTTCTTCAGAATTTTTGTAAAATTGATAAAAAGGTAATAGTTGGGGATGGGAAAAGGTTAAATGTTGAAGGCATGGGGGACATACATTTGTTGGCTTACAATGGCTCAGAATACATACCTTCTGTCATGCATAATGTGTTATATGTGCCTGATTTAAATGTGAATTTATTTTCTTTGGTTAGTGCTGTTGACCATGGCTACATGTTATCATCAAGTGAAAACTATTGTAAATTTCTCAAAAATGGATCAGTTATGGCTCAAGCTAAACGTGTAGGAAGTTTGTATTTAATGGAATTTAAGATTGAAAGTAACTCTGATCAAAATGACTGTAATGCTTTATTAAGTTTGTCCACATGGCACGAAAGACTAGCCCATCAAAATTTTAAACATGTCAAGGAAATATTAAATAAAAATAGTGTCAAATATGAAGGGCAGATTGATCAATGTCGGTCTTGTATACAGGGCAAGCAACATAGGTTGCCTTTCTTTAGCAGTGAGAGCCGTGCTGAGCGACCAGGAGACTTGGTGCATGCAGACTTATGTGGCCCGATGGAGACAAGATCTTTAGGTGGGTCTTCATATTTTTTATTATTAAAGGATGACTACAGTAACTACAGGTTTGTGTATTTTCTTAAAAGTAAGTATGAGACGAAAGAGAGAATATGTGAGTTTCTTGAGCAATTTGAAAATGAGTTTGAATGCAAGGTGAAAAAGTTTAGATCGGATGGTGGTGGGGAATTTAAAAACAGGGAGTTGGAAGGGGTGTTTAAAAGGAAAGGAATTTTGCATGAATGTACTGTGGCGTATACTCCAGAACAAAACGGTAGAATAGAAAGAGAGATGCGAACAATTGTAGAATCAGCTAGAACTATGATCATAAATGCGGATGTAAGCAAGGAGTTGTGGGCTGAGGCTGTGAGTAATGCTGTGTACACAATAAATAGGACAGGTTGCAGTAGCCAGAAAGGTAAAACACCATATGAACTAATTTATAAACGAAGTTTTGACATCAATACATTAAGATCTTTTGGAACTGAAGTATACACTCACATCCCCAAACAAAGAAGGCTAAAGTGGGATTCAAAAGCAAAAATGGGTAGGTTTGTCGGCTATGGAATAAATACAAAAGGTTATAGGATTTGGTTTGAAAATAAGAGAGATGTTGAAACTCATAGAGATGTTGTTTTTGTGCTAGGAATGAAAAGAAATGAAGATATGGAAGATAACAGGATCAGTCAGAGGGAGGGTGACATAGAAGAGGTGTGCCATAGCGATGATGAGGAGACAATGGGAGAAGAGAGTGAGAATATAGAGAATCATGAGGAAATGGAAGAGAAGGAATATGGAAATTTACCGGAAGAAATAACAAATGTTGATGAAGAACAAGAGAGAGAAAGAAGATCTGAAGTGGGTGCTGGTCAAAGGAGATATGCGGACAAGGACGAGGAATATGAATCAGAAGAATGGCATAGCCCAGATGAAGCAAGGTTGGAGGAAAGGAAAACAAGGAGTGGCAGAATAGTAAAAACCCCTCAAAGGTTGAAAGATTATGAGGTGGGATTGACGGCACAAGGCGAAGAAGACTTAACGTATGAAGAGGCAATAACTGGGAAGGATAGTAAGGAATGGTTGGAGGCGATAAATAGGGAGCTGCAAGCACTGAAAAGTAATAATACATGGATAGAAACGGATTTACCTAAAGGTCAGAAGACAATAGACAGCAAGTGGGTTTTTAAGGTGAAGAGAACTGAAGGTATCTATAAGGCAAGATTGGTCGCTAGGGGTTTTAAGCAAGACAGTAAGTTTGATCATTCTGAAATATATGCTCCAGTAGCCAAGCTACCAACTTTACGTATCTTGCTGGCTGTAACATGCAAGTATGGTTTAGATATACAGCAGATGGATGTGAAAAGCGCTTTCTTGTATGGAAATATAGAGGAAGAAGTATATTTGGAAAAACCAAAAGGTATGGAACAGGATGGAAAAGTATTAAAACTTCAAAAATCATTGTATGGACTGAAAAAGTCACCGAGATATTGGAATGAAAGGTTCAATAAATTAATGATACAGGAAGGGTTTCATCGTAGTAACTGTGACTATTGTTTATATTACATGCCAGGAAAAAGATTTTATGTACTATTATACGTAGACGATATACTTTTGATTTCAGAAAATAGTAAACAAATTGAAAAGCTAAAAGAAACACTTAAGGAAAACTTTGATATGAAGGACATGGAAGGAATTTCTAAGTATCTAGGAATCAACATTAAAAGGAATGAAAAGTCAATAGTAATTGATCAGATAGATTATTTGAAAGAAATTTTGAAGGAATACAAGATGGAAGAATGCAAGCCGGTTAGTACACCTATGGATCCTGGAATGAAAATTGAGAAACAAGATTATCAGAATGAAGAATTGACAAGAAAGTGTAGAAAGTTAGTTGGAAGTCTTATGTATGCTATGTTAGGTACTCGACCAGACTTGTGTTATGCTTTGGGTTATTTGAGTCGTTACCAAGGTTGTGCAAATGAGGATGTATGGAAGGGTTTAAAAAGGATTTTAAGATATATAAAAGGAACTTTACATATGAAATTGGTTTACAGTATGAACGGTGATGAATGTTTGGTTGGATACACAGATGCAGACTGGGCAGGAGATCAGGTTGACCGGAAGTCTACATCGGGCTACATAATGCAGTTGTATGGGTGCACGGTCTCATGGTCGTCCAGTAAACAACAGTGTGTATCATTATCTTCAACAGAAGCTGAGTATGTTGCTTTAGCTAACGGGATATCTGAGGGTTGTTGGATTATAAACTTGCTGACAGAAATTAATTTAAAGTGTAATCAAATTGTTATGTTTGAGGACAACCAATCTGCCATTCATATTGCAAAAAACCCTGAACAACATAAAAGATTGAAGCACATAGATTTGAAATATCATTATATTAGAGATAGAGTTGAAAAACAAATTGTTATTCTAAAATATATACAAAGTGAAAAACAAATTGCTGACATGTGTACTAAGCCTTTGGCTAAATCTAAATTTGAAAACTGTAGAAACAAGGTAGGATTTTGTAAAATGTAGTTTTACAAACTAGGCCCTGAGTTGCATCATAATTTATTTGGAATTTGATACTTTAGTTATGGTTAGAGAGGTATGGTGCAGCCCGGGATGAGTTTTTTTTTTATTTGTAAGTGTATTAACATTTAAGTTAGTTTGAAACTTTAATTGTTTGTTGGAGATGTGTCATTGAGGAAGGGTGTTGTGGTGAGAACAATGCCACATCACTAATGTCGTGTCACCTCACTAGCGGATACGGAAGTGAACCTCTCTGCTGTCATGGAGGCGGGCACCTGAATATTAAGAAATGCAATGTCATTACTTTCACGCGGAAGAAAAGTCCCATCGTTTTTGATTACTCAGTGAACGACAATATAATCAAGCGCGTGAATGAAGTGAGGGATTTGGGTGTTTACCTCGATGCTAAGATGTCCTTTTGTTGCCATTTGGATGCTATATCGGCCAAGGCTTATCGTATGCTGGGATTTGTTTTGAGAACTGGAAAGGAATTTAAGAATTGTTCTACGCTTGTTCTGCTGTTTAATTCTTATGTGCGTTCTATTTTGGAATATGGATCTGCAGTTTGGAATCCTCACTATCAGAAATATATCAATATGTTGGATCGTATCCGAAATAAATTTATTAAACACCTTCATTTTAGATGTTCTAACAGAGGTACTTGTTCTCACATGGAATCTGTACCCTCACTCACTGACCGTCGCATTGAAAGAGACCAGATATTCCTATTCAAATTGCTGCACAATTTAATTGACTCTCCTTATCTTTTAAGTGAAATATATCTCCGTTGCCCCCGGCTTAGTGCCCGTAATAGGTGTCTTTTTGATGTGCCCCTTTGTAGGACTAATTATGCTTTCAACACCTTTTTGCCTCGCGCTTGCCGTTGCTACAACAAACAATTCCAAGAATTAGACATACTTGGGTCTAGTTTAAGTAAGTTTAAAAAACATATCCGGGATTTGTCTTGTGGCAACTAAATTGCGAGCGTCGGGTGATGTTTGCAGTTCGCTCCTTTATTAATTAGGTAAGTAGTTGATAATTTTTCTTTTGTCACTTTGTTTACTTTTTTTATATAAGTTTATATTTTTCACAACAAAAATTTAGTCATAATGGTTTGCCCAACTTTATGTGTATATTTAACTGTGGAAACTTAATTGGTTTATGTGTTTTCTCACTGCACCTAAGTTAAATTATATTGTAACTGTATGTTTCCCAAAAATAAATAAATAAAAAATAAAATAAATAAAATTAATGGATTTGTAGAGATAGGAGAAGAACGCAAGCAAAAATTTGCAGATCATGCATTAGTTTTTATGATCAGAGGAATAATATGCTCTTCATGGAGACAGAGCATTGCGTACTATTTCTGTGCTGGAACAGTTTCTGCAGTGGAGCTACAGAATATACTGAAGAAAATTATACCTTTCATTTCTGAGACTGGTCTGTAATTTTGTGGAGATATGTATATTAGTCACGCCGATGGCCTTTCTCGGGACTCAAACTATCTCTATGTCAAATTTCATCAAAATCGGTTCAGTGGTTTAGGTGTGAAAGCGGAACAGACAGAGTTACTTTCCCATTTATAATATTAGTAGGATAGTCCAATGAAAACTTAATGGGCGGCTCGGACACCGCCTGGCGCGATTTTCCAAGCAATAAGTTTGCATCTGACTGTACCTATTTAATTATTATTATTTCAGATAAGCAGCTCAACAACTGCATGGAGACTATGGGGACTACAGCAACAATAGTGCTGTTTTTTGATGAACTCTTTGACAGCGTTAATGGATCACCAGGAGGAACGAAAGGAAAACTCCGATTTGCTGTTAAACAGAATTCTCCACATGAAGATTTTTGGAGAAATTCTATTCAAGAACTGAGGAAGATAAAATTTATCGACACAAAAAGCAAATTGTCTGTGCAAGCTGGGAGGCCAAGGCATGTGCGTGTTCCGTCGCTAGATGGGTATTTTATTAGGTATTTTATTATTATTTAGACGCCAAATTATTATTTTCAAAATTTGGGGTAGAATATTTTTACCCCAGATACATTAATCAGGATCCTTTAGAAAATTTCTTTGGTCGTATTAGAGCTGTCAATTATAGAAATACAAATCCTGATGTAAACAGTTTTGTATACACCTTCAAATCATTAGTGTTATCAAACATGTTAAGCCCGCACTCAAAATTTTCTAATTGTGAAGAAGACAATGGCGATACACTGATCGATTTAAATTATTTATTTACGACACACGACTTTCACGATAGCCAAAATATCGCGCCAAACGTTTCAATTACGCCATTGTCTTCTGGAAGTTCTGGAACAGTTATTAGCACTGAAAGTGTAATAAATGAAAAAGTGCGGGTGCAAATATCGGTGTATACTGCTGGATACATATGCAGAAAATTTACAAAAATATATAATTGTTCCATTTGTGCTAAATCATATGTGACCAAAGAAATACAAGGGATCCATAAATACAGTGTGAGTCACGTTAAAGTGTACATATGAAAATAGATGAAACAAGACCTATTTTTATCGACAAAAAAGAGGTCAAAAAATTTTTGAGTTTTTTTTTTTAATTTTTTATAGAATTTTTTTTCTTTCAATTACTTATTGTAAAGAAAACGTAATAACTTTTAAACTAAGCGGTATATCCTGATAAAATAAAAACAGTAATAATGCTAAAAAACAGGCGATACTAAAAAAATACATAAAATACACAAAAAAGGCCAACAAGTAATAAAAAATGATACTTTTTGAAAAAAAAACTGCTTTTAAATTTGTGTTTTTTTGGTTATTTGATAAATTTCTCCAAAAAATGCCCCTATAACAGGTGGTTTTTATTACATTGTATTATTTTCTATCGTATTATCTTTGTAAAACCAAAAATCGCATGTCTCTATCCCTATCACAACATTTGCTATGAGCGTTTGAACAAAGGCCTGCCACAACATTATTCTCCGCTGCAGGTAGAGAAAATTTTAATTTTAACTAAAATGCTTATTTTACTTCGAAATCTTTTGTTTTTATTTGAAATTTAACTTGTCTTTATCTAAGTTACAAATCTAGAGCCATTTTCAGTTTCGTTGTTAACGAAGCGTTGAATAGCGCGCCCGGAGAGGGTTAGTTCAAACGATCATTGCAAATGTTGTGATAGGGATAGAGACATGCGATTTTTGGTTTTACGAAGGTAATACGATAGATAATAATACAAAGTAGTAAAAACCACCGGTTATAGGGGCATTTTTTTGAGAAATTTATCAAATAACCAAAAAAACACGAATTTAAAAGCAGATTTTTTTCAAAAAGTAGCATTTGTTGGCCTTTTTTGTGTATTTTATGTATTTTTTTAGTATCGCCTGTTATTTGGCATTATTACTGTTTTTATTTTATTAGGATATACCGCTTAGTTTAAAAGTTATTAAGTTTTCTTTACAATAAGTAATTGGAAGAAAAAAAATCTATAAAAAAATTAAAAAAAATCTCAAAAATTTTTTGACCTCTTTTTTGTCGATAAAAATAGGTCTAGTTTCATCTATTTTCATATGTACACTTTAACGTGACTCACACTGTATATCCAATATAGAGAATACAAAAGGTTGAAAAATAATAATTTGGCATATCCTAATGATTTTTTTTTAAGATTATAGAGAATGTTCCCAAGTAATGGTAATAATAATGGCCACAAAATAAATATTTATAAAAATCTTATAGATATTTTATAAAAAAATATATATCCTGGCTTGGGTGCAAATCTCACCAACTGAATTTAATAAAATATTGTGTTACACTTATAATACGTCTCCAATCTCATAATTGGTGTACCTAATATAATAAATAAAATTTTAGACGGAAAATTGGATGAAAAATATGTTAAATGGAAAACATGCAAATTTTAGCATTAAGTAAATAAAAGTCATATAGATTAAGAAAACTTAAACTTAATAAATAATAATTACGATTAATAAGTGTTTTATTAAACATTTTATTGTAATAAATTGAAAAGCTAATAATCATACCCTGATCGCCGCGACCAATGACAGGACGCGTTGATGTGAACTCATCGCTACAAATTCATACACGCTGTCTGGTCGCCATCGCAATCGTGCACGCCGGCTGCACGCGTTGGTTTGGCCGAACCTTAAAGCTATCATTATTTGAGATGGAACATATCTATTTGTGGAGAAGAGTAGTTTAGTTTCCCTGATGAAACCTTTTATGAAAGTCTGCGCTGACGGTTACATTTTGGATGTTGTTGGACCATACGCCGCTGTGACGACAGATGCCGATATTATGAGAAAAATCTTATTTAATTATAACGAACCAATGGAAGATAATCCCTTCCATTATTTTCTTGAACAAGGCGACGTACTAATACTAATATTGGACAGGGGATTTCGCGATGCCATTCCTTTGATTGAATCATGCGGTTATGATCCACACATGCCGTCTTCTTTACCACGAGGTCAAAACCAGCTGAGCACTGAAGAACGAATAAATCCGAGATAATTAACCAGTGTCGTTGGGTCGTGGAACTTCCGTGGAAGCAATCAACGGTCGCTTTAAGAGAGCTATAAAATATTTCCGCTCAGAATGTTTAACAGAGCCCTACACAAAACATTTGAAGATTACCAAATATAGCAGCAGCCTTAATAAACTGCTTCCAAGAATCCTTCCCTTCCCTATAGATGATAGCAACTATACTGACGAGCACTAATGCCTACAAGCAGGAAGTGCAGTACCTAACATATTGTAAATAAGAAATTTTTGCCGGAGCAAAATAAAAATAATTATTTAAATTGATAACAATTTATTGTGGTTGAGACACAAAAATTTTAAAAAGAAAAAAAAAGGGATGGGTCGTTGGGCCGTTTGGTTGGTACAGACTAAAAATACTAGACTAAGATGCAGACTAAGATTAGCGCGCCATTATCACCACTCGGCTCAACCCCCTCCGCACCCGTCGGGCGCAGCAAGCGTCTGGCACTGCGGGACAGCCGGTGCCAAACACCTTATAGCCGGTGCCAAACGGAGCAGCCGGTACCATACACCTCCTATTGTACAATAAAAAATTATATTATACAAACAGCACAATAGTAAAAACAATTTAAAAACAATAATCCATCGCTCTCGGGGATGGAGCAGATGTGGACACAGCAAAATCCAACGGTAATTCATTACACTGGTAAATCTATTTAGAAGGTAACTGAAGGGAATCAGGTATATTTTAAAGTAAAAATGCGAAATAATTTCAACAGACTTGTGTACTGATCGAATCCAACAGACAGTNGTATGCCCGGAAAATAACCGGCCAGAAGGTTGAAGGGTCAAGCTCACAGCGTTGGACCGGCGCAGGACGGCGGTCAAGCTCACAGCATTGGACTGGCGCGGGGTGGTGGTCAAGCTCACAGCAATGGACGGCGGCGGCGGTCAAGTGGAGAACATTGGACCGGCGCGGCGCAGAACGAGGTTGCCCGCGAGTGCTTTGGATCACAAGGGTGAGCGATATTGTTTTCCATTTTATTCTTTTGCTGAATACTTGTTGTTGTTGGTTAAAGATTGTCGCCAAGATTGAGTGGCAGACGTTTCAATAATGTTACTGTAATGACCGGTATAGGTCAAACACAGTACATAGTCAGCACAGAATAAATTTTATGTTGTGTAATGATTAGGGATGCCCATCAGTCGAGTGCCGATTGATTGGTAATAACGATGATTTGAGTAGTGATGTTGGTGATGTGGAGGCCACTGAGTGATAGTCACAGGAATGACTACCACTATCTTCGTAATCACAGGGATGATTACATAATTTTGACTTAATGACGGACCATGGACTTTCGACTTGTGACGATATCGTGATCACAGGGATGATTGCGATTGGTAATGTAGTCACAGGGATGACTTGGGGTATAGTGTGCAGTTACAGGGATGATTGCAATAGTAGTCACAGGGATGATTGCTGGTGAGGGTGATTGTTACAGGGATAACATTCGCTCATTTTGAGAGTCACAGGGATGGCTTTGCAAAGTTGTGGCACTTACATACCTACTATTCATGATGCTTTCTTTATATTTGACTAAACGGCACTTGTACCTACTTTTTGGCTTTTCTCTAATATTTTCGTTAAAGTATGTTTTATAGGAAAAAGGTAGTTTTCAGTTAATGAATTTTCATGTTTTACCATCTGGTAAAATGTAGTTGTTTGCAAATTAGTATTACGTAAAATCAAGTGATAATTTTAATCTTAATTCAAAATAATTTTTAGTTTGGCTCATTGGTACAAATGGTATCAAAAAAAAGTGCGCCGTTAAGAACATGCAATAAATTACCTCACGTGCTCAATCACGCGTGACCTCAGCTGAGTTTACATTGAGTGAAGATGTTATTGTAAATTATTTGGTTCCTAGGTGGTAGTTTCACCACTGATGTGAATATTATCGATACGGACGTACGTGACGGATGTAAATAGACTAAAACTATTAGAATTGCTTAAATAGACTTCCTGAATTCCTTGTCGGTTTACCTTGTAGGTACTCGTTTAGTAGAATACGGGCGGTGAGCTTAAAATAAGATTTCATCTTAGGAAAGTAGCAGCCTTGCCACTTTGCACTTGCGTACCTACTATTTCATGATCAATTGAGAAGAATGCCATAGGGTTATGTACCAGTCTAAAGTTGAAGTCGAGGTACATGGTGATCCGCTTTGCAATGGAGGGAAGTCGAACCTTAATTTCGAACTCCTCCTATGTTGTTATTTAATTTTTAGCGTTAAGAGTCGCATCTTATAATTTCCTCCTATGTTCTTCTGATTAATTTCGTTGCGGGTCCAATGACAGTTTAACTTTCCCCCGGGACAAACTTGACCTTCATTGGTTGGGTTTTTGTGGCGGTCAAGCTGTAGATCCTGGCTACACAGGAGTTGCAGTGGTGGGAACGAGAGGTGGGAATAGTACATGGTGATCACAGTTGTGGTGATGATGATTATTTTTTCTGTAATGGGAACTCGAGTTTGCTTTTGAGCCGTAAATCGTGGTGTGTAGTCCGTGGGTGATGCACACAGTGTTGTGATGGTACTTAATGGTACAGTTTCAGTAATGGTGATTACTGCGGCATATGGAGATACTCGAGTGTCCTACGAATTTATTAGTGACTAAGATTATTGAAGTGTTGAAGTTAATGATCATGTTACATAGCCCTGGCTACTTCTATGTTATTAGAGTTGATAATGTATCAAGTGTCGATTTTAGAAAATAATTAGAATTGAGTTAGTTTACTTTCATGTTTTAATAGCAGTGATTATGGTAGCGATTGGTAGTGTAATTATGAACATTGGATTGCAATGAAATTAGAACGCCTGAGGTAGACGTGTCTAATGTAGTACAAAAATGCTAGATAAAGTATTTGGTAGATGAGTGTACTTGATGGAGGTACATTGCTTTTTTATGGATGATAATGAATCTCCTACATTCATATGGAGAAGGACCTTAAACCAGTTGTAGGATTAGTCGATCAAAACTCAATTATTTTAAAGTTACTTTTCTCAGTATCGTAGTATGCAAGTCACTCACATTGCTTGCATCTCCCGTGCATTCGTAGTCGTAAGCGTAAATCGGGCCTGATTTCCTGTAGCAGTGCGGCCATGACTGTGAATGGCATGCGTTTGGCGGGGAGGTGTAAACGATCGCTGTGTGTCCACCGGATTGTTTGTATTCGGGTACCGGAGGGAGGTAGCCCATGATTGTGTTGTATTTGGGTACTGGATGAAAGTAGCCCATGATGTGATTCGGGTACCGGATGGAGGTAGACCCATGTTTGTAATATGGTGTAAGAAACAATCGGATGGAGATGAAGAGTATTGTTTACTGCTTTGCTGACCTTAGTTATTATGATGCTGTAGTTTATTGAGTTTTGATGGACCTTAATCTCTATTGTGTTTTGATAATGTATCAAGCGATCGCTAGGTAGATACTTAGTAGCGTACGTGTCTCGCTGTATCGCTGCCGCGTTTCCGAATAGTCATCCGTTTAAAATCTAACTGATCGTTGATTATTTCGTATTAAATTCTAATTGATTGTGGGAATAGACGTCTATACTACAAATAGAGACAAGCAGGGAATGTTCTTGGCAAGAAGCGCTTCCTGATGTTCAACTCGCATTAAGTTGTTCAGTAAATCGCGTCACTAAGTTCAGTCCACTTGAGCTGTTAATTGGCAAAGTAGCAAGGCCCCTAGATTTGATGTTTACTGATGAGGAATTTAATGAACTTAACGAATCAAGGACTTTGGCTGTTTAAAATATGGAAGCTAACGCGACTTCCGATAAAACTAGATTTGAGGGGACAAAGTCTAAAGTAAATAGATTTTCTGTTGGTGACTTTGTTCTTTTACAAAATAAAGAAAGGAATCAGACAAAATTAGATCCTAAGTACAAAGGGCCATTTCGGGTGAGTGAGGTTCTAGAGGGTGATAGGTATGTGCTAAATGCACTTAACTCTCGGAGAACGTACAAGTATGCACATGACCGTTTGCGCAAATTGCCCGAGTCTAGTACTACATTATGTGACAATGACGAAAGTGATTCGGATTGACTTACTATCCCCTGTATAATTGCCAATGTTAGACCGACAGATAGGAACACAATAAAGTTTGGTTTTGATCATGACCGCGCACTTATAGTGTGTGTATTGGACTGTATTGTTTGTTGTATCCTACCACCAGAGTGGTAAAGAGTGCTGAAGCTAGGAGTGTATTCTGCCACGTGGCTGAGTGTGTCAGCCAGTGGTAATGGTATTCTATCGTCAAGGAGAGTGATGATAATGAGTGCAGACAGCACTGAAGTATTCTACCGCTGTGTGAGTGGTAAAGAGCCTAAGCACTGATAAATGGTATTGCAGTTCAGATGTTCCTAGCTGTCTGTCAAAAAAAAAATGTTTCTAAGGATATCGAATTATGAGTTTTCCAATGATTTTAGCTAACAATAAAGAAAATTAAGTTTCAACGATGTTGTTTCTCATATGGCAGCCTTATCAGGGCTGGCTGAGTATCAGTGAACTGCCTGGTATTTCTCGTCTTTACAGAGGCATCACCCGAGGACGTGTGAAATCAGGATGGCCGTGTCGGAGTTGTGGGCGAATTTTATTTGATTAATCGGATAAATCAATCAGTTCAACGAATGAAATGTCAGGTTTGACACCTGGGTGGAATCATAGATAATATTGTAGCGGTCGCAAATTGCGAGTAACGGAAAGTGACAGGGGATTCGTGTACCAACTGTTGGAGCGACCGCACGTATCTATGAGATCACCGCATTTCAATCGTGAATCAACAGAGTAATCTTGGTTTATTTTGTATTGTAAATTTTGTGATTTGATTAAATTCGCATTATATTTACCTCGACGTGTGGTTATTTCAACTTTTCGATAGAGATGAAACGGATAGTTGTTTGGCCGGATACCGGATACCGGATATCCGGCCAGCTGCTACGCCGGATAGCCGGATATCCGGCAGNGTCTCCCCTACCTAACATTTTTTAAGACTTTTATTTAAGAAGGCAGGTAAAAAGGGACTAACTAATAAAAAGGGAAACGATTAAAATACGATAAACATATCAAAATTTTACTACTTCTAGGTACAGTTTCATTTTTAATAATATTTGGCCGTTTTCACGACGTCTTCAGGGTTATTTTTTTCCAATTTCTTTTATTAAATGTTGTCAGAGTATATCCGACGGGCCTGTAACTTTATCTAATTTAAAAGTCATAAAAACAATCGGTAATTTTATAAGGATATTAGAAACGGTGTAAAATAAAAAGATTTTATGACTTCCGGAGCTATCAAGTTACAGTGAAATATATTTTAAATTATATCGTAAACTAATTGGTTAATATGGGTTATAAAGTCAGAATCTGCCGCCATTCACTATAACTATGTTGGCGGCGTGCTCAGATGCCCTCAATGCGCGAGGGATTTTACCGCGAAAATAGGCTACGTAAGCCATCTTCGGGCACACCAGCGCCGCCACGACAGCTAGGAGTCGGAGTGGTCGCCATGGCCGAAATCGGTCGGATGGATCATCATCATCATCATCATCAAAGTCAGAAGCATTTATAATTTTAATTAGGATTAGTTGCTTGAGATCATCATGGCGTATTCAAGATGTAGGTATAAATCATAATAATTTATGTTATAAGTTTTTAACATTTGGCCTTCTAATGAACTTTTAATGGTAGGTTAAAATCAGCAGGTCTAAGACTAGACTATGATAAAATAAACTAACTTTAGCTACCGTTACGTTTGTCAAAGGCAGACTCTTTGACTTATGTCTCAAAACAGAGTTGATTTTTTCGGCAGGCGTTAACGATTAGTGTAGCGTGACGTCAGAGCGACTATACTCGTAGTTTGCGACAATCTATACCTACTCCCCCCCTGTGGATTGAATATTCTCCGAAACTACGGGATCTATACCTACTAATCTACACGTTACTAATATTATATAAGGAAAATGCTTTGATTGTTAATTGTTTGTATTGAATATTCTCCGAAACTACTGGGCTGATTTGAAAAATACTTCCATGATTCCAACATTATTTCTGATGAACATTGTAGGCGGTAAGTTCACCGGGTTAGCTTATTAAAGATACTTTAGAGGCAAGCAAAAACCAAAGTGTAACAACAATATTATGTAATAGAGATTTCACTAAGTATAACCTCTCAGAATTGCTATCCACATTCTAGCTATCTTAGAACAGAGCTAAAACAAGACGTGAAAGCAAAATTTGATTACGAACATCTCGCGATCTGCTGACATAAAATTAAGCCAGCGTTCCTTAGGAATTACACCTAGGTACCGATGAAATTACATCGAGGTGCAACTGAAGTGCAAATTTCACCTGAAAAGCACCTGCGCTGCAATAACGTGCGCTGCGTGTTCTAGCTAATTTGTTATTTTAAGTTGGGAAATTTTCAAGGTGCTCTAGAATGGTGTTAGATTAAATATGCTTTAAGCTAAGTGCTGTGGAAACTTAATGTATTTGCAATAGGGTGTCTATGGGCGACGGTAATCACTTACCATCAGGTGATCCGTCTGCTCGTTTGCCTCCTATCACATAAAAAAAAAGGTACGATTAAGTAAAAATTGCGAAACTTAAGTGGCAGTGGGCGGAGTTCATAGCTCGTGGCACTGATGGCCGCTGGGGCAGAAAAGTTCTTGAGTGGCGACCACGGGCCAAAAGACGTATTGTGGGCAGGCCACCCACTAGGTGGAACGACGATCTGGTGAAAGTCGTGGGAGCGCAGATCCTTGTAGGATGTCCAGCAGTGGACGTCATTCGGTTGAAATGACTTGTATCACTATGCCATAGAACTTCAGTATTTTAAAGTGAAGAATGACTTTAACACGGCAATAGCTTTATTAAGATACTTAATAAAATATTTTATAACACTTTTCTCGCGTACTAACTAAATATCTCTTATTGAATTCCGGATCCACTTTATTCGTTCAGACAAAGGCAGTTATTACACGGCTAACTACACGAGTAGGGTTGCCAGGAAAATAGAATAGCAATTGTATTCCATGAGTTACTAATATTTAGATAAGAATAAGAATACATTTATTTGCTTAAAACACGGTATATACAGTTACAGATGTTACACAGAAAAATGTTCAGTCATGTTTTGCTTACACGAAGCATGTAAATATTAATTTTGGGCCAAAAATCCAGTCATGTTAAAGGTACATACTCGTACATTAGTGCTAAATATTGTTACATAATTATTAATAATATATTATTATTTTAATGTCGTTCGTTTCAGCCGAATGACGCCCACTGCTGGACAAAGGCCACCCCCAAGGATTTCCGTAAAGACCGATCCTGCGCCGCTCACTTCCAGGCACCTTATGCGATAATCTCACTTAGAAAGGAATGTAGAGAGCAGGACTCTACATTTTAATACTCAATAGGTACTTTGCTTTACTAATTAGCGCATTACGTCATTCTTTAGGCATTATTTCAGTGGTTTCAGTGAATATTTGGATTTGGAGTTAAGCACCTCCTTACTTTCTTAGCTTAATAGTCGACCTGTAGAGAAAGTTTTTTGTATTAATTCAGCCATATTTTGGATGATGACCTTCTGATGCGCATAAGTTACTAAACTATAAATAGCATGGATAAGGCTTTGAATTCTGATAACATTTAAAAGTTTTTTGATAGATATAAGAAATGAGCTTACTCGTAAAGTGTCAGAACTGTTTTCAACTTGAATTTACATAACTGTTTTTAATTTTTTAACAGTTACAACTGAGATACACTTCAGCTAAACGTATCAAATCTGACACCCATTCTAAAATTTCTTTTTTTAACATCTTAACCTTTGCACGCCCCTACAAAATACTAGCAGTTAAGGTGTTAATTTCACGTGGAAACTGAAATAAACTTCAATTACAGGTGGCGCCACCGCCGCGACAGCGGAGCGTGCCTGTTTATGTTTACAGCGTGTTTACCGTTTGTTTATTCGCGTTAACAAGTTTGTTTCTCGGTATTGTTTCGCGTCTAGGTCTAAGAGCTGAAATGAAGGTATTTTAGTGAAGATAATTAACTTTATTAGCGTTGTCACTTGTGGTTTTTAGAGGAACTGTACCTACTCGCCGAAATAGTACTAATCTAATATTAATATAGTCGATTTATACCTTTAAAACGCGAAAATGAGACAGTCTTTGAGTCTTTGCAAGTTCTATACAAAGCCAACTAGTTTAAAACTAAGCATAGTTTGTCAACTCTCATTTGGACTGTAAAATATTTTCCCGGATATAATACTTATTATGCGTGTGCTCATCATAGTAATCTGCTTCCAAAGGGATTTGAACCTAAATCACAACCACATCAGCCCGTACGTGGATTTTCAGACTAGGTGCCAGGCTATCAGAACCAAAAATCACATTTTGACTAGGTATTTATTTGGTTATTCTGTATCCAGCTTAAATGTATTCTATTTCAATTTATATTGGTCTACAGCTAAATTGGTAACCTGATGACCTGAAACAAGCTTTTTTAACCCTAGATTAGGCATCAGTCTGCCACAATAATCAAATTGTCCAAAACCGTAATTGAAATCCAAATAACCTAAATTAGAATTCCAACGAATACAAAATCCATGATGACGGTTCGAAAAAGCTACTAATTAGATTTTCTTGCGATAAATTGTTAAAAAACGTCGAATGTTACGTGGAAAGCAAAGGTTCGATTCCCGTTACAGCCACAAAGCAAACACAAACTGAGTTTTGGGGCAATTTAGCGAGGCACATTCAATTCTCGGTAACTGGCAAATAAAGGTCAGTGTCTACTGAAGAGCTAAAAGCTAAGCTAAAGCTAAAGTTAAGTATAAGATATTTTTTTAGCTAAAAACATTTAAAAACTTGCAGGCACACTTTTCTCTTTTGAAACCTATTTAGGGCACCAGTTCCTTAGTTTAAAATCCTTGGCCTAGTTTATTTTATTTTTAGAGATTTAATTTTTAAGGGTTTAATAAATATTTTTTGATGATACATAGCAGTTTCAAATATCAGAGGCTCGAATTGATTCTAAGAAGCTTGACATGCGCAGTTTGAAAAACTTTATTTTTTTGTTTGTCAATATTAACGAAAAACTATAGTAATGGCCAGTGTTGAGAAAAAGTATAATAATCTATCTTTTGGGAATTACCTAATGTGCCTTAAAATTATCATCAGTTTTGCGCCGTAAATAAAACAAATAAAATAAAACTTATAGCTTTACACAATCCTCTCTGGACATCTACCCCAAGGTTTCAATATCGAAAAACGATCGGTGACGAATCGTCCGGTCCAGACGTTATTATTTTCAAATTAAGGACAACGTGTCTGTCTGTATGCAAATTGCTGTACCGATTAATATGAAAAAAGCCGTCTGTGCCCTTTACCTGTACCTTTTGCTGGATTAGGATTTGTTTGAGGCAGATTGGTTTTTATAGGTAAGGTGAAATTATGCGGACAAATTAAGGTTTTACAAATGAAATAGACTTTATTATACAACAAGAAACGATCAATATTAAAACAATTTATGAGGTGAGAGTGTCACAAAAATGGTATTTTGTAGACTACCGATAGACACAGGAAACGTTTTATTTTGAGTCAATTAAATAATTTGTGTTAGGAGGATTGTAATACTCGTAAATGTTGACAGCAGCTGAGCTGAGCACCTATTGATCACTAGTAGAAGTAATCAACATCTTTAAAGAAATTAAGGGAAGGCATTACTTTAAAAGAAAAACATATTTTTACAATAAAAAAATGAAACCTATGCTGTCAAGATGTCAAGGATGATAAAGAGCTAAAACTAACCAAAACTCACGTCTTTCTGATCCAAATCCATAAAATAAAATACCTAAACAACAAAACCTGTATGATCATTTCGTTGCAATCAAAAGTATAAAAATAATTCATTATGGCCGTCTGGCTGGCGAGTTCAAGTATACTCTGCCCTAATAAATACTGCCTATTTTGTAAATATTACGTGACATAAACGACGTAAGCAAAGATTGAACTGTTAACTTTGATACAACTTTCCTTTAGAATACCATAGGTATTCAAATTATTTTATTTAGGAGTTAATTTGGCCAATTAAGTTGGAAAAATTGTCAGTTTGTATTGGAGCGG
Source organism: Ostrinia furnacalis (assembly GCF_004193835.3). Taxonomy (NCBI): domain Eukaryota; kingdom Metazoa; phylum Arthropoda; class Insecta; order Lepidoptera; family Crambidae; genus Ostrinia; species Ostrinia furnacalis. The sequence goes on along the minus strand of NW_021135899.1, from coordinate 58,375 downwards.
ACTGTACACCAACGTTGCCAACGTATAAGTTAATTGATTGATGACAGTGACTCCTCAGTTTTGCTAGACGCGAGCCAAGCTTTTGCCTTTTAACCTTTCTAGGGTTCTGTTGGAAAGTTAGAAAGGCTATGTTATTTTTTATTTGCAATGTATGTGTAGCCAGTATTTATCTGAGACTTAATTTTAAAGTAGCAAAATATAAAATTGACAATCACAACCCACAAACAGAAAGAAGATGTAGTTACCTATTTTGATTTTAAACTTGAAACATTTGGGATATTTTGAAAACGGAGTTTTTAGCAGCAGTTAGTGATCTGTATAAGAAAACAACACTCAAAACTAATAGATTTGAGGAGTTTTGTTCCAATCAAATAAAACAATGATTATTTTGTTGAACATGGTAACAATAATAATGTAAGTGTTAAAAATTGTTTGTTATTGATTGAATTTAAATACTTAGAAGACCAATTACGTCATTTTAAAATCTAAATCAATGATGTTTAGTAATACGGGCCAAATTCTAATAAGATTTTTATAATACGGCATTGTACCTTAGAACACTCTTCGACACTATTTATTTTGTTTCTAAATATCAACTAGGCAGGGTCAGGTAATTCAAATCAATCAGAGTTATCAAACTCATTTCTAAAAACACAAAACTAATAAGAAAGACTGAACCCTTAATTAAAATAACCATAACACCAGCCAACTATACCTACCCTTGTTTGTGTTTTTTGTACCTTTACACCAATCGCTATACACAAGCGGGGATCGAACCCAAACCCTTTTGTTACGAGGACACCTGCGCCATTGAGCTCTGGGTGCTCTTTACAAAAATACAGACTTAAGAACGTCCAATAACCATAATCTTTAACAAACAAATTTAGACCTTGGACTAAATGGATAGGGTACATTTTTGTTTAATTAATTGTGGAGTTTTTCTCAAGTATCATCGGTGGGTGCAAATTTGTATAGGAAAGCGAAATTAAGTGTTGTGATGAAACACTTGTTATGAGTCTGACTCATCGACTCAAAAACTTTTAACTTAATACACTTACGTTTTAGAAACAAAATTTCTTTAGCTCTTCTGCTCAGTCAATAGATGGTCAAACGGTATCGTATCTTTTGTTGAATGTTTTTTTTTGTGTGTTTGAGTCACTTTCGTTTATTTACTTACTTGTATTGTACTATCATGAACTTGAACATTATGAAAAAGGCTTTTTTGGAAGGTATCGCTCTTTTATTCCTTCATCGGTATAACTGTCAGTTACCTATTGTGTTCGCTTATCTTTTCTTTTCTTTTAGAAGTCATTCATAGGCGCTTTCTCAGTAAATTACCTAATAATACATTATGACATGTAGGTCTAGCTAAAATTGATAATAATAATGATAATCCATTGACAGACAATGAACACATACTTCATTGAATGAACATGATACAAAATACATAAACGTGTTCGTGTTTAAAGATTGTTAGTTAATTAATTATCCGAAACAAAAATGAATTTATCTGTAGCACTAAAACATCATCCATATAAGTACATACATCGTACCTGATGACTCATCATCGCACTAAAAAAGAACGGGCAAATTTATTACCGTTCGATCGTGATCGTGGGGATAGCAAAAAACCAAAATATAACTGACCCGATCTTTTGGACGGGCAAAAAAGAGACAACAATGAAGCCTTTCGAAACAGGTTTTGATTTGAGGAAAATCACGAGTTGGTCCCAAAATAGAGGTTGGGGATAATATTGCACAGTGGGCAGGGCCGTGGTTTCAATAATGGCTGCCCAGACGAGATTTTTATTTTTTTACTTTATATTTTTAGCCTACTTGTTCTGTTGCAGTTATTAAAGTTATTTACATCGTGTAAGGCTTTTATTTTTATTGAGAAGGATCCCTCGTTCATAAAGTTCTAGATTTGATTCCTAAGTGTGACACGGTAGTCTAAATGAGCCATGTTTGATGTTCACTGCAGCTATCATAGTTTGGCATGGCAAAAGAAAATTTGTTCAATGTTACTCTTTCACGCAAAAACTACTGAACGTATTTTGATATTCATTGTTTAGAATAACATAGGCCATAATTTATGACATTATGTGCCACACTAATTTGAAGGTTTGAGGGTGAAGCCGCGGGCAAAAGCTAGTGTACAATAAATAATGAACAATTCTAAAACCAGAATAAAATCATAAACGTTTCTGCGTACTTACATAACCGACACCGATTAAACTCACTTGCAAAGAATGCCAACGGTTTCCGTTCTGGCAACGAGCGGGTTATTGCTCGCTTTGTTTTTATTTGGTACAGATCACTTTAGTTTTTGAAACTGGGTATTTGCTTTTATCGTATTATTACTGGTGTAGAGACTACACAAGGAGTTGCAATTTGTATTCAAAATAAAGGCAAAAGAAGATCACTTTTACCAAAAAAATACAGTTTTTCAGCAGAATTTATAAACTGATTTCGGAATAAAAGTTAGATGGATCAGTTAGGGTTTGTACCTACGGCAACATTCCGTTTTTACAGGAACTGTTTTTTCCTGGATCCTGTTTAGTAGTAGTAACTTGTTTTAATCTAACATTACATGAACATCCCGTTTGTCCGTCCGGCAAATTAGTTCGAATTTGGAAATTGCCTTGATAATGAGTCCTAATAATAAGATAATTAAAATTTACAACAAAATGTGTATTTTGGCTTTACATTTCTTTTGAGTTATTTTATAGGTTAAGATTGACTGTATTGAAAAAAACGTGATGCCTAGAATGTACTCTGGGGATAAAAATAGGTCAAAATATGAATTATTTATACCACCTTGAACTACAAATCTGTTGCAAATAGGTCATTGATTAAGGATAAAGGTTAACTTTAACACATTTTATCACCATTATTGATAGGGAATTAAAGTTGTGTGACTCTTTCTATTCTTCTAAAACAGGAATCCATAATATTATATGAAAACGTCTCGTTACATTAATCTGAAACATTTAATCCTTTTGTAAAACTGATTTGAAATTCGTCCATAATCATTTCTTGTGCACATTCAAAATGACTTCAAATTGTCGCTTCGTTTATTTAGCACATTTCTAGTCAGTCATACCAAATAAATAAATTCTAAATCGCTTGTTTATTCAAATGATTACCATCTCTGATTACACCAACCCCATCCCGTGCGAAACGTCTTCCCATTTGCGAAATTTAAATATTAAATCAATAATGGAATTCTTTTTAGTTTATTAAATTCTTCTGTGTGGTTACCAGTCAAATTGACCGTGAGAATTATTCATGTTTTCGCATAATCGATGCGTACCGATTATCATAATCGATACAAGAGCAAGTGAGAATGTTGGCGACGGCTTCTTCACGTGATTAGCATGTGGAGACATTGAAGTGACAAGTGTATTGTCATGTGCACTTATGTTGATCACTGAGAATGTTTGTCATTTGTTATTGTTAAAGATTTTTCTTACAATAAATTGTAGGCGATCTTTTGGAACGAAACATTTTATCCATGTTTATAATATTACGTTAAATTATTGATGATGACCAAAATTTATCAGCTTAAAGTCGATACTGGTAACCAACGTGAATATTCTTTTCTCAGAACTTGATGTGAAAATGATAAGGAAAATTCTCAATGTCAAATTATTTTAGAATTTAAATAACAGCATTTCGGCTGTTCTAAGTTGATATTTATTTTGAAATAGGTACACTTTTGTCGAAAAAAAAAATAGGTACACTATTTAGGTACATAATTTATAGAATGATCATTGATATAGTTAATACCTACTTAGTCCACGATGATCATGAGATACAGTAGTTATGTTAGTTAGTTTACGTTAGTCAAAATTACAGATGCAGTTAGCACTAACCAGAACAAAAACCTGGAAAAATGACGTTGTTTATTCTTCCACTTATCCCGCATCCAGCCAAGAAATTCCCCAAACGTTCCAGAATCTGGAGACAGTCGGAATCCCACCGTCAGGAATGCATTCTGTATAAAATCCTCATTTGGACCCGGATCACCCGGATGGTCCGGATTTGCATTCTTCGTATGCATCAGCCAATCTGAATAATTTTAGGTTGACAAATGACTGGTTATTATACTGTTGTGTCTTTTCACATGAACAAGTACGTAATTGAGTGTGAAAGTTTTTTTTTTATATTGTTTGGGTTGTTTTTTTTTGTATTAAATACGTTTTAACAAAGTAAGGTTGTATTATAAAAAGAGGGATTCCGTTTATTATTTGTATGTTTTTATTTCCTCACAATAACTGCTTAAATGGATGTTTGATACTTTAAGTGCGATGAGCCACAAATAATCAATTTATTAACGTCTTATTATTATAACACTTAAGAAAAAAAAAGTAAATCTATTTGTCTCTATATTTTTTCATTATTTTATTAAATTTCATGAATTTTTAATGATGAATTAATCACAAGAGCCGGTTGTACTTTCCGTAAAATTTCATTCAATCTACCATTTTCATGGAAACAGTAGAAACTGTTTTGAAAATTTACTTAACCATCATAATTCAGCCACAGGACGTCCACTGCTGAACATAGGCCGCCCCCAATGATTTCCAAATCGCCCCGGTTGGTAGGGAAAATTCACTTCAGTATCATGCTTTATTTCTTTCTTTTATTTGTCCTTTATACCACGGATCTCTGAGCAATCACGGGTCAGGTGTCGCAAGGTGCATCGGGTGCAATTTTAGTATGCAAATCTAAACTATCGACATATTCAAATTAGGGATTAGACGAATGCAAAACTGCAAGTGTGTGAATATTCTTACATACTTATTCCCAAAAGAAATGGTATAATTTTGCAAACACAATTTCTTACGGACAGGTTTTTATATAAATTGTTTTTTTGATCGTGAATATTTGATTTTTCAACGAACTTTAGCTTTTTTTTTGTTCTGAATGTGATTAGTTGAGGATTCGGGGTGAAGTTTGCTTCCATCTTAGGTTTGATTATCATTTTCCATCAGGTGAGACGCAGACCAAGACCTTTGTTCTGTCACCGACAAATACCTATACAGGGTGTTAGGTAAATGGGTATATGAGCCGACACTAGCCCATGTTAACATGGTCATATAAATGGTATGGTGAAGTCAGAAATTTGATATCATCATTTTAATTTTTTTAATTTTCATACAAAATAAATTTTATAAAATCCGATTTGTATGAAAATTAAAATAATTAAAATGAAGATATCAATTTTCTGACTTCACCATACCATTTATATGACCATGTTAACATGGGCTAGTGTCGGCTCATATACCCACCCATTTACCTAACACCCTGTATAGATCAGTTTAGTTTAGTATTTTTCTAAACACGGATTAATCAATTTAGAAAAATAACTCTGTTGTTTGGCATCAGCCAGGATCTTTACTGCAATATTGAAGACATCAGCCATTAGCTGGTATATTTCTGAAGTAAATAAAAAAAAATACACCTATAAGTCAAGATAAAATATACGCGGATAAAGCCGTGGATAAAGGCTAGTCACTATAAAACAATGAGCCACAAACAACAGGCAAAAGGCGTTCCGTTTTGACGTATCAATGGAATTTAACAGGTTTCCATAGTTTTTCGCGGTGTTGTGGATATTAACGAGCTTCGGCTGCAATTAATAATTGGCTCCGGCGGCATTGCTGGCCGAAATGACGTCAGGGTTGTCACCAGATGAAATATTTACACGTAAAAAGAAAACGTCAAACGTATGGTTCTCGTACTAATAACTGCATTGGCTCGCACATATTGTCCATTTGTTTCGATCAATAATGAAAATGCTCAGAATTTCGGGGTTCAATTCCGATATAATGGCGATAGTTAGTAGTCAAGTTGGATACCTATGTTAGTGTTAGAACTGCATTCGCCATTAATCGATGGGAATAGAACGAGCGACTTTTCGACTCGAAATTCCGATGCCAAAATTACAGGGCCAATGTAGCTTCATTTGACAAAAAAGTAAATAGCTTTTATTGTATGTTGACTTAAAATCATAACAAACATTTCTAGTCAATTCTACAAGCAACTCACATGCACACACACCTTGTCTCATATGCGTGATCAAGAGCGCCCTTCATAAATCATTCGCATATAAAGTCATGTATCAGCCTATTATCCTTCTGATTCCATTATGTATAAGGCAAAGAGTAGTCTTCAAGGCTATATGTATTTAGATCGCGTAACAACAAGTTCAAGGTGTCGTTAGCATACGACATTGATGAGAAAACCTTTACATACGTAGATATTAATTATTAGGATTAGTCTGACAGACCGACAAATTACATTTAGATTCTTTAGCGGACCAGAGACTATCTCTCATTATTTTTTTAATATTAACTGATAAAATTAAAAAAATAATAAGACATACAAAGGCTCGTTATGATTATTCGACGATTTGTTACCAATTTCGTTAGTCAATTTTTTTTAATTTGAATTACCTACCTCTACTTATCAATATTACTTTTTATCCTTCCTTCAGTAAGGACATTCGAAAAAAAAAAATAATATTGCGCCGTAACTGATAACTAATTTTAGAAAATATCGCCTGGAATTATTGAAAAGGCTTTTTTTGCGAAATAACTGAAAACTTTAAAATTTCTGCCGTATGCCAGCCCTGTCCAATATCGCGCGAAGCCAGTACAATGGCGCGCATCAGCAACGGAATTAATAGTGCAGGCGCTAATGAATATTGCGCCGTGACTGATGCTGCACTGGCTTCGTTGTACACTCGCGAATATTAAAAAATATTGTCTAGAATTGACCTGGATCTTTTTACGTCTTTTTTAAAATTTTATAATATCTATCGCCTTGTATTAAAGTATTCACAATTTTGCTTAAATAATGTGTACAGTTTTTACAAGAAAGTTATTGAATTTTTATAGTTAAAGCTCTTATTGGAAATACTCTTTTTGTATAGCAGCCTACTTTCTGTCCTACTCATATAACTCCTCCTACTCTTATAATAGCAAAAATAGTTATAAAACATATAATAATGTCACACAAAAAAATACAGAAAAAATACACAAAAGAGACCTTATGTATCAATATATTTTATTTTCTCGCCTGCCCCATTTTAATCTTGTTAATGCAATCAGATGACCGCTTTTTTTATCCTGAACGGGGAAGCTGGCCTGTACCTCACCTGATGGTGTGATGATCAGGCCGAAGGTGGAACCAACTTCACCCGGAATCCTCAACCACGGAGGAACTGGCTATCTTACTTCTAACTGCCGGAACAAAACAATGCTTCTTGACTTGACAGCATAAATACAGAGAAATGCTCAATAGTGATAACAGACTAAAATAGCATTTTGCACACACTTTTCCTAGCGACGATACAGATAGCATGTATTGTTTCGACGCCTCAGTGTTCGCGAAATATGATGCCCGCTTATGAACCGCTCAGGACGTCTGCTTCATTTGCCTAAACTCCTGATAATGGCTTGGCTTTCGCAGTCGGAGTTGTATTAATCGTTTGAGGCGTGCAAGCTAGAACAGAAGCAAATGTAGACATTATTGATATAATTGTACCAATTTAGGATGCAATATTGCACTGTAGACACTATTTTTTATAGATATAGTGCCAATATATGACACAATATCGGCACTGGCATACTACTATAGCTAGTTGAAGTGAAATTAGTCTGATCATACTCTGTCGAAAATATTTTACTAATAAAAGCGCGAGCGGCCGCTTGCGACTTCGTACGCGTGAATCCCGTTTTACCCCCTTAGGGGTGGAGTTTCGTAACATCCTTTCCTAGCGGATTCCTACGTCATAACATCTACCTGCATGCCAAATTTCAGCCCGATGCGTCCAGTCTGTGGTTTGGGCTGTGCGTTAAGAACATAATTATTTAAAAAAAAACTGACACTTCAAGAATACTCAGTTTATAATGGGTTAATAGATCATAATAGCTATTTCAGTCAGTCAGTCGGTCACCTTTGAGTTATTATATTTAGATTACCGACCGGTAGGTATATTCACATGAACAAGACACTGTATACTTAACTTGCACATTATATTGCCTCTATCTATCTATCTTACCATACTACCATTTTTAAGGTGTGGTGATGTAGTACCTAAATAATAATTATTTTTTGCAATAAGGCGTTCTATAAATGATTGCAAAATCATTTATTCAAAAGCAACACCATACCCCACTATGCACCCAGATCGGCTGACAATACCCTGTCATCGCACAATGGTCCGAATCACGCACGGTTTGGGAAAAAAGCCAAATCATTCGGACACCTGCGATGTATACATTCATCATTGATCGATTAGCTACGAGTTCGATTATCGATACCTGCCGATATTTTCACCTCTAACGCTATATTAATAAGAGTGTTTTGTTACAGTTTAGTAAATCGAAAAGGGTTGAAAGAAGCCTGACAGCTAAATAGAGTTAGTTTAGCTACCAAATTACTGGGTGACTGTTTGGTTTGAGCATCGTCATTTGCATCCTATTATACAATTTTAATCATGATTTTTGCCAGTCATTTTTGGTCACACATATTAATGACGCTTAATATTGACTGCTGAAAACTTTTATTGATTATCGCTTAGGACGAGGCACGCCTTTTGTATTGCATAATGGTTACTGTATTATTGTTATTTTTATTATTAAATGCTTTTTATTTTTATAACCCTTATTATTCCATTATAACAACCAAACTATAAAGTTTGTTGTTTGGCTTTTCCATAATCACACTGTTGAATCAGAAACAAAGTTGTCATGCAAAGTAATAAAGAGTCACACTAATAAAACATTCAGGAACTAAGTCCTGAAACTGCAACATTTTCCACTAATGCAGTTTTCGTAATACCCGCATGTATTATGACTAATATGTAGAACAAAGACAGCCTTCGGACGTATGATTTTTTTATGACTGACGTGTAGTGACCTCGCACCACTGTGCATGGTGGTGGGTGTACTTTGTCATTTGCATAGAGAGCAAGATAAGAACTTTTTATTTAGAAGATAAACTAAAGAAAATTACATGAATTTCCGAAATAGTCGAGTGTTTTACTGAAAAAAATGAAAGTTTGATGAAGTTGAAAGAAATGAAACAAGGAAATGTATTTCAACTTGAGTCAAAATTATTTATTTATAGAAACATGTCAGAAACACTTTTTTGGATTACAATCTAGATTAAAACTGTATTTATTGTTGGTTGTAAATGTACCTTTTTGATTGTACTCTGTATGTGTTTTTTGTACAAATAAAATAAAATAAACCAACAGCGATGCATTGCGATGTTTCAGGTTAATTATGATTTATTGGTACTGTTAAGTTACAATTACATAATACTTTATTTTTACCCGAGTGTGCCAGAAGGACCCTCCTCCTCCTGTTTGTGAGTAGAGTACCTATGAACGGTTACGGACAATACTTAATTTAAGTAACCTACAGATAATGTTTCTGTTATTATGCATTTATCTTCATTTAAACAATATCTAAGAGTAATTAACTTGTTTTTCGCCCGACCACATCTGACCATTATCTCACCCATTCAGGTAATGGTCCAGTAATGTATGCTAATTACATGTAAAACTGGGAACGATAGTGTACAATTATGATTCATAAATTATGTTGACTGGCCGTGTATTAGCGGAATGACGAAGTTTTAAAACTAAATTGTGTTTTGGAAACGTAACTAACGTCGCATTTGCTGTCCAGTTTAATTATTAGTGATTGTTATGATGGGTATGTCAAAAAATGAGTTTTAATTTTAATTCAGAAAGTACTTCGTAGACTTGTTAGATTGCACCATCTTACTTTAACGAACGTCAAAAATCTGTCAAACTTCATACAAAAAACACCGGTAATTGTCAAAGTTATGGTCAAAGTTAGATAGTGCAACTGAGTCTATAACTTTTAGTTAGTACGATTTCGTTTCAGCCAAATGACGTCCACTGCTGAACAAAGGCCTCCTCCAAGGTTTTCCAGAATGCACGGTCCTGCGCTGTCCGCATCCAGGCTCCCGCGACCTTTAGCAGATCATCGGTCCACCTAGTAGGAGGCCTGCCCACGCTACGTCTTCCAGCCCGTGGTTGCCACTCGAGAACTTTTCTGCCCCAACGGGCATCGTCTCTACGAGCTATGTGCCCCGCCCACTGCCACTTGATTTTAGAAATTCTGCGAGCTATGTCGGTCAGTCACCTGTACCTACCTACTAGGCAATATCAAAAAACATGGACAGATTTTTTCCCAACTATTGCACGAACTTTACCTATGTGTTCATCATCAACATTTGCCCCCAACAGGTGTCGAACCCGCTACGTAATCCGATCCTCCGAACCAGAAAGTAGTCATTCATAAAACGTTGAGATCATTATCCCCTATTATCATAATAATTATCACTCATTAACTCCCTTTAAAATCACTTCAAAAACTTATTAACTCAGGTGAATCAGGGAGAAGTCAATAAACCCGAACAAAGAACATAAAAGTATCTTATCGAGTATTCTACGATTACATTGGTTCTGCCACCATAAAATTTGTAACAACTCTCAACTAATACAACGAAGTTTTTATTAAAATTTGTCAGCTCACTCTTTTATCTATAACGATGGTTCAAGTGATAAGATGTTGTTTTTGTGTGATTGTCAGGGCACTTATACTCCTATGTAGTACATAGGTACATAGAATTTCCTCAAAATCAGTCGGATTTTGGTTGAAAAGTAATTGTGCAAGACAATGCGTCAAAAAATGTAAATTAAGTACTTACCTAAACGTGCTCTATTTATGCCTTGCCATGATTTATCGTTAGGTATATTGAGATCAAATAAGTAGTAAGTCTCTGATAGTGAGGAAGTACTCGTACATTTATCTCGAATAGGCTAAAAGGTAGGTACTAACAATATAATATACAAAAATGTTAATATAGTCCATGTTCAAGGCCACCTGTCTATTACCAGACTACTCAACTCCTGAATCACTTTCAGCAACCATATTGTGTCTGAGCTGATGGCTCCAATATTTAAAAAATAGGTTGGTTATAAGTATTAACTCGTTTTAAACTATAGTTAAATAATAATTTAGTATCGTAACATAGACCACACCTAAAGCATTATCTTCAGCACACAGTAGGTACGACCTGTTCATTATTTGTGGACATTTCGTCATCGCCGATAACGCGTTGATTTTAGTCTCACTTTAATCATCATGTGCTTTAAAATTACACAATAAACTATTGACGCTGTCGATGACCTGTTGCGGTCATGCGCATGTTTTGTATCAGTAAAATGGAGTGGATTTTTGTGCCATTACATTCTGAATTCGTATCATTGTAGATAATTATAATTTATTCGTTGCAGAAGTAGTATAATTGCTTGGTGCGAGCAAATCAATTGATGCGTATTTATTATCAGTTGATCATTTTATTTCCAACTAAAGATAGCAACAAAGTGAAGATGTGATATCCATCATTACTCTTGTCAGAAAATAATATGAATAAATAATAATTATGCTTTTTGGTAAGGAATGATCTCTTAATAATAATAGCGAGATGACCAATACAATTACCAATGTGCAATTTAAAGAGTTTGAATTTGAATTTGTTTTTTGTGACAAAGAAAAAATTGCAGATAATAGTTATTGTATGCTTATAAATAGTTTAAAAATATCTACCTATTAAAGCTACATTAGTCGGCACAGTTTTTAGCATCGTTCGTACATTGTAAGCTAATAACTATCCATTATTCTTCAATACAGATAATAATTCGTAACAGCCAGTAAAACACTTCATTACTATACTTAACGTTTTCACAGTAGCTACAATGTATTTTACTGCCGATTTGGTTAGTAAAGATTTCTTTAACTGATTTATGGTTCGTATCTAGGTTAGAGTTAGTCGTTAAGTTTTGTAGTTTAATAATAGGAACCTCTTAATAATTCTCTTCGAATAGTCGTCAAGATTTCAATTATTATTACCTACTTCATAAAGTTATAATTATTATCCTTAATTTTTCAAATACTTTGTATATTTTTTTCATTTTACATTAAGACAACGTGAAACTACTAGCTATCAAAACTAAGATGTAAGATTACTAATAAAATAAAAATGAATAGGTACCTAAATAAGTATGAACAAGAGCTTCGCCAAAGCAAACCACTACTTACTTCCGTGGAAGACATCCTTTTCGAACTTTTTCCATGTTTTTCTACAACTGCAACAACTATGTTTTGTCAAATTAGGCCCAGTTGGGATATTAAATTCGTAGTTTTAATAGCAAGCATAAAAAAACTATTTACGTCTATAGTTACAGCGTCATCATAAAACACATTAAAAGGGAGTCGAACAAAATTTATTATGGTTTTGATTTACAAGCAATAAACTAGCAACACTTTTGTCAATCCTTAACAGTTACATTCGAACAGTTAAATACTACAATAGCCGAATTGTCACGTTTTGTGACCGTTAGTTTGAATAAAACTTTGTATGATCTATTAGGTCGTATTTTTAAACGTTTAACTACAGAAATAAAATACATTGTTGCTTTAAATAGTATAAATCAGAACTATGAGATACACTCTTTAAAGACTTAGTATTTTTTAGCAGTAGCATGATTATATGCTGTGAAATTGTGACCGTTAAACAGGGCAAAAAAATGCGAGATCAATATTACTACGTTTAATAATAATAATAATAAATACTCTTTATTGTACACCACATAAAAAGAAACAGAAAGAAAAGGAACACATAAGGTACAATTAGGCGGTTTATCGCTATGAAGCGTTTACGTTTGTACATAATATCAAGTTAGATTACTACTTTTTGTATTATTAGAAGCTCAGCCTTTATCATTGCTTACAAACTAACAAACACTACTTTGACCTACCGCATTGACAATTACTGAAGCAGAACCCACGACAAACCTCAATAAAAAACTTAATACATCTTTGTCAAACGCTTTTCGAAAGTCATCTTAACGCTTGAAGCCCTTTCAATAGCACTAGTTAATAAACATTAAAGAAAAACGTAACTTCTTATTGCAATCATCCAGTTACAATAGGTGACATTCTGAAGATTAATATTGGTCATTTGGATCATATTAACGTTGTTGGGTCAACCAAGGAGCAATTTTGGGACCCAAATTAATCCTCATCTACAAACCTAATCATGGACTCAAAGAACTAGCAATTAAAGTTCAAATTCGTTAATGAAAAGGTAAAAATATCTTGGTTGATGTTCTCGATTCAAAAGGTCCTAATTATAATTTGAATCGTTTAAGAGCTAAATATTTTCGGCGTCAAATAGATAAAAAAATGTTTGAAGACATCGTCTCGCGTTTGGTCAACAGAGCGGAAGAAAACGAAGCTATGGAGTCGTTGTGAAATTATTTTAAAATGAATAAGACATTTTTTCCGAGTGACAGCGTAGTGTGTTTCTTTGTATTTGGATTAAAAATAATTATTTTTTTAAATCTTTATTTCTGAAATACTTTAGGCCGATTAGTGTGTTCAAATAAAACAATGCTTTGTTATTGTTTATGAACTGGTCTAATACTGTAATTATAATTACAGTATTTTTATACGGTTGCAATTATTATTCTAACAGAATCCACAATAACTACCTACTTACTGTTTAAATTTAATCGCAATCGAACAATCACTGACTAATGCAAAAGTTAAAAATAACCCATCAATATACACAAGCACATCAGACCGTACATTTATGTTTCAAAATAACTTTTATTACCACCACATACAACCACAGTGTTAACCTTGATGAGATGATCGTCCATATTATTATTAGTTTTAATGAACACAAATTAAAATTCATCGCTCGTCTCCACAGCGTCCTGTGCGGATGACTCACGCAGAAGTAGAACGCGGTGGCTCCGCGTAAAAACGCCGTGTGTACCCGCCTTATCTGTTGCATCAGATGGTATACAGGGTGTTCTTATTGATGTGTAATGACTATAGCTATCGATTGATTAAAAACGTGCATTGATCATTAGAATTGAAATGTTTAGTAAGACTCTGGAATATAATGCGAGTATAAAATTAAACAAGCTTCTTTTACATGCATGGGTATCTCTTCTCCCGATTTTTGGGATTGAGGGCTTAGTTGTTGAAATACACGTAATAAAACTGTTAGCTACTCTTCGTTTGTTATAAAAGCTATGTAGTAATATTTTTCTTGGAAGTAGTATAGTTTGTTAATTGTCTTATTTATTAGCTGACGGTTAATGATAATTTACATTAATTACTTTATTAAATGTCACACTTTTTGTTTGGTCCAAATGTATTAAATAGATTACTATCAATTTTGGACCGACGACATCATAAAGGCGCTGGACGCAGGTCGCTACCAATCGATCAACATGGAAATCATTGGGGGAGGCCTGTTCAGCAGTGGACGTCCTGTGGCTGAAATGATGATAATGATGAACTCGTCAATTGAAATATCTAATATAATTATGTATTATTCATCTTGATTTCATGTAGAGCACGCATCCATTCATGTATTGCATTGCACATTCAACAACAAAAAATACACTACCGGAGCATAAACGTCATGGGAAAATGATATCCAGTTCATCGCAAATTAATTTTCTTCCGTGTCCTTAGTAGACCGTGACTAACCATAAAGTTATTCTGACGTGAAATTCTTCCATCTATTAATAGGATTGGCAACAATTTAAGAACATAAAGGTGGCATTTTCACCTCGAATTCAAATCAAGTATTGTTTCAACTTAGTCACAAGTTTAACTCAGAATAAGTTGAACTTATCGTCCTTGAGTAGTCACAAGTTCAAGTTATTTATAATTTTCAAATTTGATCTACTTAATATCATCAGGATCAGTAAGCTTTGTAAAGAGATCATGATGAGAAGAATGATTGACATGGATTTCATCGTTATATCTGACACTGAAATTCTCTGCAAGATATTTTATTTAGTCTTTTTATTTGCATGGTCTAACAATACAGACTTTATTAAGTTTACATCTAACCAGCACTTTGTTTAGTCTAGCTGGACTAGACTGAGTAGTTTGTCTGTGTCAACGTTTGCTTTTGTGTTTGCTGACACACCATAAAATGTTGTGGGATCTAATGAGTTTCTTTTGGCACTATAAGTAAATGTAGTTGAGGTAGATGAACGTAATAGTGAATTTTAGGTGGAGTTAGTAGTTCATTAAATATTTAAAAGGGTGCATTGGTAATAATAACAAATAATTTGAATACTATTTGATATTAAAACCCACGAAATTACTTACTTTCTAGACCATCTCGCAAATAGTACTTACCAATTTTATGATGGTGGAGTGATAAGCACAAAATTATAAATTGTTGTAAAAAGTCTAGCTACTATTCAATTATCAGGCGAACACTAGTTTATTTTTAGATCATCAATTTCTTCTCCATCTAACTATTTACAAGTAGGTAGTCTTGGATTGCACCATCTTACTTTAACTTTGATAAACATAAAAAATCTGTCAAACTCCATACATAAAACGCTGGTTATCGTCATAGTTACGGTCAAAGTTAGGTGGTGCAACTCAGCCTTAGAATTAATTATCTTTTAACCTTTTATTTTCCCACTCCCAAAAATGACCTGCAAAAAACACCCACAATAAAAAAGTCAACTCCCAATTTCATCATCCTATACGCAGGCTGCGCGCGCGCCGATGACTCACGACCGTCAAACACTCTCGACAAAGCATAGAGAAAAAATAAACACAGGTTAGGTATGACGATTGTATTGTATGTATTGGTCATAGTTTAATGTAATAGAGGATTGTGGGAAAGGTTTGGTTTTGAAGACAAGTCTTTAATTTGCCTTCCATGGACTCTACATTAAGTAAATTGTGGTGTCCCAAATTACTTCCACCTACAAGGTGGACCGACGACCACATAAAGGTAGCAACAAGGCGCTGGATACAGGCCGCTGCCAACCGAGCGATGTGAACATCACTGGGGGAGGCCTATGTTCAGCAGTGGACGTCCTGTAGCTGAAGTGATGATGCTAATAAGAAAAAGAAAGAAAGAAAGTATATTGTATGCCCCTTAAGTACTTATATTCTTCACAGTAGCTTAATTGAGAAAGGCATTACCCTCGAGTGTCATTAAAATTGCATACGTGATATAAATAATTCTAGTACAATTTGCATAATGCCAAACAGTTCGAATGTCCAATTCGAATTAATATCGCCACAAACGGCCAAACTATCATACACGGTCTCAACTGCTCCAGAAGTTCTGTGGATAGACTAACGACTCCGAACGAAACACGTCCAGTTTCATTAGCTAGCCCAACTCTAAATTAGATCGGGAACTTCTACTGTACTGGGAAATAGAGAAAGTAGTACAGCCAGCACACTTTTGTATAATAGGTGTGCTCACTAGCGACTGCGTAAAAAAATGACATTCGTTCGTTTCAGCCGAAAGACGTCCACTGCTGAACAAAGGCCTCCCCCAAGAATTTCCACAAAGACCGGTCCTGCGCCGCTTGCATCCAGATACCTCCCGCGACCTTCACCAGATCGTTAGTCCACCTAGTGGGAGGCCTGCCCACGCTACGTCTTTCGGCTCGTGGTCGCCACTCAAGAACTTTCCTGCCCCAGCGGCCATCAGCTCTTCGAGCTATGTGCCCCGCCCATTGCCACTTGATTTTAGCGATTCTGCGGGCTATGTCAGTCACTCTGGTTCTCCTACGGATCTTCTCATTTCTGATTCGATCACGCAGGGAAACTCCGAGCATAGCACGCTCCATCGCTCTTTGGGTGACCTTGAGTCTTCTTATGAGGCCCATAGTAAGCGACCACGTCTCGGATCCGTACACCATCACTGGCAACACACACTGACACACACACACACACAAATTTTACAGCGCTCCAAGAGACTACTTGTAAGAACTAAAATCTCCATAGAATTTTTGACGCTCTCGCTAGCGAGCATGCCTAAAGTAAACCCATGGTAAGTACACAGTACTACGTAGTACCTACCTTTTGAATGCTTTTTGAAGAGGGGGCAAATTAGGTGTGGTGTTCGGTGACAATCATCACCGTTATTGACATCCGTAACAGTCAATGAGTGCTACTTTTAAAAACGCTTTAATAAATTTTTTAATTCGTTTTGTCAAATAATCGAGACCCATCACTGAAAACTGTTAAGTACCTACATCAGTAAAAATGTATTTTTATTTTGCTTTCTCATCCCAATTTTGTGTAAAATTGGCATGGTTTCAGGATTTTTGTTATTACAAAAATCCTGAAACCATGCCAATTTTAAAATCATAAAAAAAATTTAAAATCATAGCCTCGTTAATTATTATTAACGAGGCTATGATTTTAAATTTTTTTGCGCGATAAAAAAAATTGACAAAAACTTTTAAATATTTCTTTTAATTTCAAGTACCGTACATTATCAGGCTGTTCTACCCATGCTGTAACTGTATCGTTGATTAGTTCTGGTTAGTTTAACTGTTATCGAAATTTTGCATCTATTGGAAGTTCACTTGAATGGCGAGTGATTAGGGTAATGAGTTGAGTTTGGTTCAGTTAAGTAATTGTTATTTAACTGGCAAGTGAACTGTAGGTCCGGTAACTATTTACAAACATTATTAAGAAAAGGCTGTAATTATTGCTGCCCCATCTCGGGACTATTCCCACCTCTCGTTCCCACCGCTGCAACTCCTGTGGAGCCAGAATCTACTGCTTGACCGCCAATAAAACCCAACCAGCGAAGGTCAAGTTTGTCCCGGGGGAAAGTTAAACATTAGACCCGCAACGAAATTAATCAGAAGAACATAGAAGAAGTTCGAAGTTAAGGTTCGACTTCCCTCCGTTGCAAAGTGGAGCCGCCCCATCAGCCGTCAGTTCTGCATGCTATATGCCCTGTCCATTGTCACTTCAGCTTGCTAATCCGTCGGGATATGTAGCAGGAAGCATGGATTCAGGCCGCTACCAACCGGGCGATGTGGAAATCTATGTTCCCTTTGTTCAGAGTTGGTTTGCGTACCTAACCTAACTGTATGCTAGAGTTCAGAGTGCAAATCACTCTGGGGCCAAATGTTAATTTAAAAAGTACAAACATTCGTAATTTTTCGGCAGTTAGGTATTTTAATCTCTAGCTGATAGTGATAGTCGAAATTCAAGTAGAAACTTACGGCTATTATTTCTGTAATAATAAATTATTATGGTCGTAAATAAATAAACTTTATTGTCAGTTCAGTAACAGACAACTTTTAAGTAAAACCGTACCCTTGTCCATTTCATTAAATCTAATTCATTCATAATGAGAATGACATAAAATATGTGAATATTACACAAAAGAGTTTCACTCATAATTAATTTAATATTTCAAATAATTAACGTATGGTCTCTGTTCTATACTTCGTTATGGGGCTTTTGTCCGAAACATTGCGGTCGAAGCTTTTGAAGGCTAATTATTAATTAATTTCATATTATTATGAAACATTTTCATAAAACGTTCATTTTGAAAAGCTTTGTGTTGACTTTAATGAAACGTTTGACATGAAAATAAAATTAGACTTTGAATGAGAGGACATAAAATGTTTTAACCGCTATTTTAGAAGTTTTGGAATTTGAAAATTTTACAAATTAATACTAATATTCCTGCTAACCCCTCGTGGTAAAAAAAAAAGATAAAAGATCATTTATTCATCTGGTAATCTAATTACTCGTATGCTTTTGTTACGAGTGGATTTAAAACAATAATCCAGTGACGGCGGGATTCAAGCCTTTGATTTATAATACACCTACTAGACCTACTAATATTTTTTTGTTTACATTGAGGCTTCCGGCGACTGGGACCGCAATTAACTAGGACCGCGGTCCCAGTCGCCGGATCCATAAAAAAATAATAATTTTCTTCCGGCGACTGGAGAAGATTTACTTAATGAATGGCAAAAAAGATGGGATACGTCAGTCAAAGGACGTCACTTATATAAATTCTTCCCGAATGTACGCGAACGTCTAACTAGGCGATGGTTAGAAATCGACCATTGCTCGTCGCAGTTCCTCACGGGACATGGCAACTTTAAACATAAACTTCACGAATTCAAACTAGTTCCGTCTCCTTTTTGCGAGTGTTCCACTGATGATGTCAGTCATGAGCAGTCTGCCCATCATATCTTGTGGGAGTGTGATCTTTGGAAACATGAACGTGATATAATGCTTAATTCAATACAACATACATCTGTTTCCGCAATTTATTACACCGATCTTGTCGCGACAAGGAAAAATTTCCGTGCTTTTAAGCGATTTTGTGAAAAATATTATTGGCAGGTAGTTGCTAATTGCTCATAAGATAGGCCCCCTTAATTTAATTTATTGTCCGTGGTGCATAATCTTTTTCTTAAAGGTTTTAAACCTTTGTTTGTCACCTGTCATCCGCTTTGCAATGGAGGGAAGTCGAACCTTAATTTCGAACTCCTCCTATGTTCTTCTGATTAATTTCGTTGCGGGTCCAATGACAGTTTAACTTTCCCCCGGGACAAACTTGACCTTCATTGGTTGGGTTTTTGTGGCGGTCAAGCTGTAGATCCTGGCTACACAGGAGTTGCAGTGGTGGGAACGAGAGGTGGGAATAGTCCCTTCCGGCGACTGGGACCACTCATAGATAACTTAAAAGAAAATATTATTCAATCTAAAATTGGTACAGTACTAAAATCCATGAGTGGTCCCAGTCGCCGGAAGAAAATTATTTAATTTTTACGCATCCGGCGACTGGGTCCGCGGTCCCAGTTAATTGCGGTCCCAGTTGACGGAATCCTCACATTAATATAGGCTTTTACCCGCGGCTTCACCCGCGTGAAATTTAGTTTGTCACAGATCGTCATAAATAATAATACTGTAAAGTTTCATCAAAATCCATTCAGTAGTTTTTGCGTGAAAGAGTAACAAACATCCAGACATCCAAACTTTTGCATTTATAATATTAGTAGGAAACGCCAAAAGCATGAGTGTCCACAGTTAAAATCAAATCGTTCCTCTAACTACAACAGACTGTTTGACCAACTATTTTTAACATGAGCCAATAGTGTTCCTTTCAAATCAAATATATCATGTTGGACAAACTTATAGAGTGGTTTGTTCGTTCCAAAAAGTACAAATAAGTGGGCTTTAAGCCATATGCTCATGTTGATTTGGATTTTAAATAGTGCCGTTTGAATTCAAAATTATAGGTCTAGTAACTGAGTCAGTACCTCGGCACGAGGAGAGTTCTTTGTGACGTCAAACGTCAGCGATACTTCAGATTTGTTGGCTTGACGGCCGTTTGGTGTAGTGGTTCAGAACGGACTACTATGCCGAGAGGTCCCGGGTTCGATTCCCAGCCGGGTAGAAATTGAAATGATGAATATTAATTTCTGTGGCGGGTCTGGGTGTTTTCTATGTAAAATTATGTAACTCAATAAAAAATAGATTTATGTGCCCTCTACGCTATCTATCTATACGCGATCGGGGGCCTTTTTAAGTATAACTTAAGACGTCACTTCAACTATGGATTAATAAAATACAAAACTACCTTATGGTCCCAGTATGAATATTTCTACAGTACTTAAGGTACCATAACATCCGGGTTCGATTCCCGGCCGGGCAGAAATTAAAATGTTGAATTTTAATTTATGTGACGGATCTGGGTGTTTTCTATGTATGTATTTACAAAAAAAAGTATTTAAGTATGTTTAAAATCTGTTGTCTAGTACCCATAGTACAAATTTTGCTTAGTTTGGGGCTAGCGGCGCAGTGTAAAATGTCCAAGGATATTTATTTATTTATTATTTATTTGGATGCTCTGTCACGTCTTAATATGACAAAGTCACCCCTTCCGTGTCGCTCCTGTAGCCTAGACCTATAAACAGGAATTCAAGTGTCACACACTTACAAAAATATATGTGTAACTAAATCATCATACCTAAAGATCTGTAAAAAGCTCTATCACCTAATTGAGATTAGGTGAGATTTAATAGAAATTAGCACGGCACTAAATAAATATATTCAAAACTGCCACGCGGTCTCTACTAATTTAATTAGTCTAAACAAATAAAGAAAATTTAGATTTAGAAAATTTAGATTTTGATTTTGATTTTTGAGATTTTGAAAATCGACTTTAAGCCTAGGCACCACCGATTTTTAGTTGGCCGATAGTTGGGTCGGGTTGTTGATCAGTATGGAGATGTATGAATGAGTTTGGAGATATGCGCAGACCACCAACTTTTAGTTGGCCTATAGTCGGGCCCTTGCCCTGTTGGGTCTTTTCTTAAAGGTTTTAAACCTTTGTTTGTCACCTGTCATCCGCCTTGCAATGGAGGGAAGTCGAACCTTAATTTCGAACTCCTCCTATGTTCTTCTGATTAATTTCATTGCGGGTCCAATGACAGTTTAACTTTCCCCCGGGACAAACTTGACCTTCATTGGTTGGGTTTTTGTGGCGGTCAAGCTGTAGATCCTGGCTACACAGGAGTTGCAGTGGTGGTAACGAGAGGTGGGAATAGTCCCGTGTTATAGTTGAGCCCGATTCTAAATTGTATGAAGAATCGGCCGATACCAAATCGGTGCAATGTGCGCACTTTCATACATCTCCATACTGATCAACAGCCCGACCCAATAGTGAATATTTATAATCCTTTAAGCAAACATGTCTTCAGACGATGACTTCGGTTTTGGATCGCCAATTTCTGGCACACCAACGCCTGCACCGTCTAAGTCAGCCGCTCCTAAGTCCACCAAAAAGGTTGCTACCAAGAAAACTGCATCCCTACCACCATCTAAGGCTTGCAGCCGTCTCGAACGTGTACTAGAACTCATAGATCGGATCAAGTGGGCCGCGGACGAAAGTCATAACCTACGATCTGATCTCAAAGAGACCATCTTACTGTGCACGTCAGAGCTGACCAAGGTAGTATCACAAGAGCAGTTGGAGATAAGCTCTGCCATCCCTCCTGCAGGCCAGCTTGCTACAGTCGAGGATGTGCGTCAAGTTGTACGCGAGGAGATGGCAAATTTTAGTCTTCCAACACCAACCACGTCAGGCATTATACCTGGATTCTCCTTCGCGGATGCGATCCGTATTCCTGCAAAGGCAACACGTAAGGCGGTCGCCACTATAGAGCCGCCCAAAACCAAGCCAGCAATAATCATAGAGGCTAAAAAGAAGGTCCTAAGCCCCACAGAGACGCTCAAAACGTTCAAGAGCAGTGTGTCATTCCGCGACACGAACTTTGCGCCTGCTAGCGTAAAGTTCGTATCGAATAATAAGCTTAGGGTCGAATTTGACTCCATTCAGCACAGAGACAAGGCGCTAGAGAAGATCAATCGCCCTGACAGTGGGGTCCAGGCCGAGCTCTCAAAATCCTTGAAACCCATGATTATAGTCAAGGGTGTCTCGGAAGAGATCCCGGCTGAAGATCTCGTCAGTATCCTGAAGGGACAAAACGAGTGCCTACAAAATACTATTATCGACAAATCCGACCTCGAGTTTAAATTCAAGAGAGCTAATAGAAATAAGGCTCTATATAATGCTGTTCTTATCGCTACTCCTAAAGTCTGGAAAGTCGCGGTTACTGTGATGAAACTCAATCTCGACCACCATCGCGTACACGTTGAGAACTATGTGCCTCTTCTGCAGTGTTTTAAGTGTCTACAGTTTGGACACACAAAATCACGCTGCACCCAAGAATCTTCCATTTGCTCACACTGCTCACATCTTGGTCACGAGTACAGAAACTGTCCCAATAAAAATGACGCTAAAAAAGCTCAGTGTTTTAATTGCACACAACATGCCAAGACCAGCAACACCAAGGTCAACTCCAATCACAGTGCTACATCTTCCAATTGTACTCGAGTCCTCCTAATGGCATCAAAAGTAAAATCACGAACAGATTATGGCTTATAGGACCTCCAATGTCAGAGATCAAACACACAATAACAACAATACCTATAAATGCACACAGATTAACCTGGGGCGTTGCAGAAATGCTCTCCACGAGCTTAATTTGCACATCACAAATTGTACAACCGATATAGTTTTTGTCACTGAACCGTACACCTCTAACATAAAGATGCTTAAACCTCTCCCCGGCTATGTCACCTATCAGTTTACCCACAACTCTAGACCAGTTAAGGCTGCTATACTTATCCGAGATAAAACCTTTTGTACTCTGGGTGTAACTGAATATTCAGACTCAAATTTATGCATCGTTCTGACTCGTAGTAGCACCGGTCGCAAAATATATCTAATCTCTATCTACATCGAGCCACGCAGTGATGAAAATAACACCCTGGGGAAACTCCAGTTGTTCCTGCAAAGGACACATGGAGCAACTCACCTGATCTGCGGGGACTTTAATGGGTGGCACCAGAGTTGGGGCTCTCTCACAAACAATCGGCGTGGTAACGAGGTATTCGATTTCACTGTCGAAAATAACCTCCAAATATGTAACACCGGTAACTCGCCTACCTTTCAATCCATCATGCACGGTCAACTACGTCAGTCCGTAATTGATTTAACGCTCGTCAGTGACACAAATCATACTAATGTCACAAACTGGACTGTCGACTTCACAGCCTGCCCATCATCTGACCATAATGTCATCACATACACTGTTTCCTTTGGACCAACTAAACCGACCCGTAACATAAAGCTTTCTACCTTTAGATATTCCACGGCAAATGTAAAGTGGGAAGACATAAAAGAGCCTTTCCTCACGGAAGTTAGAAAGCATTTACCAACTAACACTGACTTTGAAAACATGGACCGCAATGAGATTAACGCTTATACGGACTCGTTCACTCGCGCCATACAACTAGCATGCGACAAGCTGCTACCTAAATCATCCGGAGCACCACAACGTGCGCCGTGGTGGAACGACGATCTGGCAGAGCTTAAGAGAGCTGTTATTAAGATCCATCACACACTCAGTAAAGCTGTTAGGCGCAACCTGCCTCTTGAGGGTATAATAGCTGAACGCGATAGGCTTAGACGTCAATATTCTGACGCCTTTTGTGCTGCTTCTACAGCTCACTTTCGGGAGTTCTGTGGACGGCAAAAGAAAGAAGACGTTTGGTCTGTCACTAACAGGATAATAAAGACCCGCCCTCTTATACAACCTCCCTCCACCCTTAGGCTGGAGGATGGAAGCTATACATCAAGCACTAACGACACGGCACAGGCGCTTCTTAATCAATTTTATCCTAACGACACCACTGATCATACACCAGATCAAATATCTGCACGAACATCAATGCTATTTCCACTGGACACGACTGAAGAACCACCATTTACATATACCGAGATCACTGAAGGGTTACAGGGCATGAACCATAAGAGAGCTCCCGGTCTTGACCACCTTACAGCCGACATCTGCCTTAAAGTTGCAGCCTGGTTACCTACAGAAATCACCGGTTTAATGAACAGCTGCTTGCGGCTGCACTACTTTCCCAAAATTTGGAAAGCCGCTACCGCCAAGATAATCCCTAAGCCTGGCAAGCCTGATTATCAAAAACTATCCTGTTTCCGCCCAATTGGTCTGCTAAACGTTTTTGGTAAGTTGTTAGAGAGACTTATTTCTAACAGGTTAAACCACCATCTAGAGATCACCAACAATAGTCCATCAAACCAATTCGGATTTAAGACTCAACGATCAACAGTCCTTGCTATAAGCAGAGCCCTCAAAGTTATAAATACTGCTAAACTCGAAGGTGAGCAGGTACTTGGAGTCTCCTTGGACATTAAAGCCGCCTTTGATAGAGCGTGGTGGCCAGCCATATTTCGCAGACTTCGGCAAATTAATTGTCCCAGTAATCTTTACAAAATTCTCCTTAACTACATCGAAGACCGGGAGGTCAGAATACAATTTGCAGACTGTGTAGTGAGTAAAACAATGTCAAGGGGATGCGTACAGGGATCAGTAATTGGTCCCACATTATGGAATCTAATACTAGACCAACTTCTTCTAACACCTTTACCAGACGGTTGCCATTTGCAAGCCTATGCTGATGATCTTCTCTTAATTGCGCACTCCAAAGATAACACCACTCTGGAACAAAAGGTCAACATCGCACTGGACCGAATAACCAACTGGGGTGAAAGCGTAAAGCTGGAGTTCGGCTCAGATAAAACACAAACCATCGCCTTCACAAATAAAGCAGCCAAGTGCAAGCTAATTATGAACGGCGCAAGACTCAACTACACCGACAATATCAAATATTTGGGAATAATAATTGATAAACGTCTCAACTTTACCAAGCATGTCGACTATGCCATAAACAAAGTCAAGACCCTGTATAAAAAACTGTGTTTGTTCATAAGACCTACCTGGGGCGTCCATCCAGATAACGTCAAAACTATATACGAACATGTGATAGAACCTATTATCTGCTATGGGGCAGGAGTCTGGTGTCCTGCCCTTAAAAATAAGTACATCTCTCAGCGTCTTATCTCCATGCAAAGGTTATTCGCAATAAAAATGATTCAAGGCTTTAGAACCATCAGTACAGGCGCTGCAATATCTATCGCCCAATTGACCCCGCTACCCGCAAAGGTCGCAATGGTCGCTGATATCGAGACCTCAAAACTATCTGGAATCACCTCCTTTTTGCCTCATGACGTTATTTTAGAGAGTCCTTGTCCTCCATCAAAACTTCTCCACCCGTCTAAGAGGATTGGTATACAATTCGCGGAAATCACATCCGCAACCGATCTGACTCAGGCGAGCGCCAATTGTACCCGTCTCATATTTACAGATGGAAGCAAGATTAACGGTAATGTTGGAGCAGCATTTGTTGTTAAAGACCCTACCAATACACGACCTTCAGTAACCAGGAAGTTTAAGCTTCACAGCGACTGCTCAGTATTCCAGGCGGAAATGCTAGCAATTGAAATGGCCTGTAAACACATTATTGACCACAAGCTCTCACAAGTCCTCATAGTCTCGGACAGCAAGTCTGGTCTTACTGAGTTGCAAAATGGAAGCAGCTATAACCGCTTCACTGTAAAAATCCACCGGCTACTTCATCAAGGCCGTTCATCTGGATGCACCGTCGAATTCGCGTGGATTAAAGCCCACGCTGGATTCGAGGGTAATGAAGAGGCAGACTCGGCGGCAAAAGCTGCTTCCACCATGCATAAAGTGCCCGACTTTATAGAAGCACCTATTAGTATAGTCAAATTTAAAAACAAACAAAAAGGAAACGACTCGGCCGAAAATCTTTATATGGACCCCAACACCTGTGTCCATACACGATCCCTTCTGCCTACATATAACAGCTTAAAAAAAAAAAAAAAAAAAAAAAAAAAACAGCCCGACCCAACTATCGGCCAACTAAAAATCGGTGGTCTGCGCCTAGTCTAAGGTGACGTCCTAAATAAAATCCATGTAGTCATAGATAAACGCCTGTATTCACAAACATTACTATGAGGTCTCACAGTGCACGTGGACGCACAGGGTGACACACGCACCAATCACAGAGCTCTATTCAACGCTTTGCATTCGATTTGCTGCTTCACTTAAGCAAGCATCGTTGTGAATACGGGCGAGAACTTTGATCTTGACTAAAGTACCTTCGACCTTTTGTATCGCTGCTAGTTGGCCGTACTTTACACCATTAGAGTTAGTCATCCATGTAAACCATACTAGTTGTTACATCATCTGGTTTGAACCTGTCTACAAAAAGGACTTTCGCTATTTCGCATCTGAGGTCTGAGTCATCCAAAAAGATAGGTATTTAGGTCAATGATCTCGATGTTGCCATGTTTTTGTAATGTGTATACTATTTTTAAATGCGTGAGTAAGGCTACTGAATATTAAGTTATATTTAAGATAAGTGGAGGCTAGACTAGTTTCTTTATTGCATCATACTTTCAAGGGTCAAAGAAAATATTGGTTTGCCCTATTTGAATACCAGTAATAATCATAATATACGACAAAATATCAGAGACTATATTTTTATTGAAAAATAGCACCTGCTACAACTACATAATGTGGAGCAGCGTAAACTTTGATGCCATCGTCTGTACAAGCTACATAACTGAAAAATGCCATCTTTCTTACCTACTAAAATCGGTGTGTAATGTGGAAGTGCCTAAAAGTTAAAATAAAACTAATGCTTCCACAAGTCTAGACAACTTTGTATTCACTCATAATTCGTGACATTTGGCATTCTGGCATTTATTTTTTTATCATAAGTAAATAAATGGTATTGTAAATATTGTTACCTAATTTTTATCATACCTACATACATAAGTATAATAGGTATATGTATGACTCATCAATTCATCATCGATCGTTGGCAATTGACACACGTCTACAGCAAGATTATTAATGTATAATTGGACAGTGTGACTCAGTCATCAAGTTAGACTCGAATTTGCATAATTAACGTGATTTAATTATAATCGCTTAGCTAGAAAGTCATAAGGCTAATAGGATTGTTTATTTTTGGTTTGTTGTGTTTAAACCCGTTTTTGTAATCTGATACTAAAATACTAAAGGTTTCATTAGATTTTTATAGATTAGAGAGATGATGAGTTGTTATTTTATCAAACTACTAGCTTTTGCTCGCGGCTTCACCCGCGTGAAATTTAGTTTGTCACATAGCGTCATAAATTATAGCCTATGTTATCCTGGGTTATAAACAATAATATTTTAATGTTCTATGAAAATCCGTTCAGTAGTTTTTGCGTGAAAGAGTAACAAACATCCAGACATCCACACAAACTTTCGCATTTATAATATTAGTATGATTTCTTTAATTCTCAGAAAGATGATAAAAATAAGCGTTCAGATTATTTATACCTAGGTAAGATAGTATTTTATGTCTCTTTTTATAGTATTTTAGTTTAACCATTTATCTATTACACGAAAAATTACCTATCTATAATTATAACACCTTATTAACTTGAATTGAAAGCTAAATATGATAAGATATAAAATGTTAACATAAATGTAACATGATTAGTTAACTCAACAAACTACAGCTTAACCCAACCACTACAAACTACAAAACATCCAAACTACAGTAACCACAACTCAAAACAACTACAAAATATCTACTTAAACACAATAACTTAGAGCTATCATGAAAGTTCGGAAGCGCCTGGTGACGCGGGCGGGCAATAAAGCTCAGCGCGAAAGCCTTCGGAGGCAAAGCTGGTAAGGTACGAGCTTACACTAAACAGACGCTTAAGTTTAATATTGATGGTGTGGAGGTTTTTTCCCCGTTTTCTTGTTTTGAATAAGTAATATTATAGTATTGTAGTTAATGGGAATATTAAAATGTAAGTAAAAACAAAGTAAACTGTTTAGCACAGGAAAACTCAGTGAAAAAGCACATATTTTCAGGTGTAGAGTTTTACTGAGTATTATTCTATGGTAGTGGAAATATACTGTGTCACAGTCCCATGCCTGTAGGTTCCTGATCTATACGCTGACGTCCGTAATCACAAACATTACTATGAGGTCTCACAGTGCGCGTGGAAGCACAGGGTGAAACATGAACCAATCACAGAGCTTTATTCAACGCTGTGCGTTCTATTTGCTGCTACACTTAAATAAACATCGTTTGTGAATACAACACAATATAAAGGACGTGCGCCAAAATGGAACATCTACCGCAATTTTCATTCAACTACTATTTTCTTGAACCAATATTTCACTATTTACATTCTACTCTACATTTTACAACTGATTTCCATACATTAAAACATTGATAGAGATATGGCATAATGTACTAGAACAAAGAAGTTCAAATGTTACAAAAATTAAATACCTTTTTTAGGGTTCCGTAGTCCTGACAAGGAACCCTTATAGTTTCGATATGTCTGTCTGACTGTCCGAGGTTTTGCTTGGAAACTATTGGCAATAGGGAGCTGTAATTTTGTGGAGGTATGTACATATATTAATCACGCCGACAAAACGGTAAAATAAAATTTAGAAAAAAAAAATTTTTAGTGTATCTTCCCTACATGTAAAGT
This sequence comes from Ostrinia furnacalis, assembly GCF_004193835.3. Lineage (NCBI taxonomy): Eukaryota > Metazoa > Arthropoda > Insecta > Lepidoptera > Crambidae > Ostrinia > Ostrinia furnacalis. The sequence goes on along the minus strand of NW_021135899.1, from coordinate 29,401 downwards.
GGGGATGTTTTTTTTTTCGTCATCTACCCCATCGTGTGGGGTATATTTGGATAGGTCTTTTAAAATGGCTTAGGGTTTTCTAAGACTTTTTTTCCATTTAGGAATCTGTTTGGAAATTATTAAAGTTTAAAGTGCCACATCAAACGTAGTTGTCATTTGTTATTTCCATTTGAAACAACCAACTACACTAACTCCATTAACTCATGCTGTATCAGAAGGGCCTTGCGGTGCATATCATGTTCCAGATAACAAACAGCTCATAATGGCTCATTGTATGCAATTTGAATACGTTGCTAATCGGCACAATTAACATTTTGTCTGCAACTTTGTTTACATTGCTAGTGTTGCATGTGCACACTTGGTTGATATGAATAATCATAGTAAATAACGCCCGTATTCGCGTTAGCAGCGTGGGCAGGCCTCCTACTAGGTGGACCGACGATCTGGTGAAGGTCGCGGGAAGAGCCTGGATGCGGGCAGCGCAGGACCGTTCATTGTGGAAAACCTTGGGGGAGGCCTTTGTCCAGCAGTGGACGTCATTTGGCTGAAAACGAACGCCCGTATTCACAAACATTACTATGAGGACTCACAGTGCGCGTGGACGCACAGGGTGACACACGAACCAATCATAGTTCAACGCTGTGCGTTCGATTTGCTGCGTCATTTATGCAAGCATCGTTTGTGAATACGTCAATGTCGTCACAGTTTGGTTTCCAATTGGAACGTGTGTCGTATAGGAGGGGCACAGAAGGGTGTTTTTGTAACGGCCAAATGTCAGCGAAACTTCAGACTACCTATACATACATCTATCAAACTTGTAATACCTATATGTTTTTGAGAGCGATTTAATTAAGTTACTTGTTGTGGAAGCTGGATGAAATCTAAATGGCTGAAAAAGTTTGCAAATTAACCCTTAAGACTTATACATAGACTTCATAATATGGGCTTTCTATCGTAAATACATTAAAAAGAAAAAGAATTTAATGGAAGCTCCCAAAGCATTTTGATGAAAAATCCCTGACATTGATTTCGCGATATGGCCACAATGGCCATTTAAAAATCCATAAAAATCATTTCCAAACACTAATTGTGCCACCTTTGTACGGGATTACAGACCGTGACTATTAAGTGTATGTCCTCGAATGTAGCGTTCATAACGTTTTATTAAACCCTAAAAATTATCAGATTGGTCGGTCAGTTAATGACGCATAGCGCAGTAGAGATCAGAATAATTAAATTACAATCTTCAAACGTCACTGAACAGATATATTTTCTAAAATCATAGCTAAGACCACTCTTGGTCAATAAGCTATCAATCGATAAAATCGAAATCAGTTCACCTATTTTGAAGCTACATGATATAATGCAAGTAGGNTTCGGCCGTAACTCCATTAACTCAAGCTCTATCAGAAGGGCCTTGCGGTGCATATCATGTTTCAGATAACAAACAGCTCATAATGGCTCATTGTATGCAATTTGAATACGTTGCTAATCGGCACAATTAACATTTTGTCTGCAACTTTGCTTACATTGCTAGTGTTGCATGTGCACACTTGGTTGATATGAATAATCATAGTAAATAACGCCCGTATTCACAAACATTACTATGAGGTCTCACAGTGCGCGTGGACGCACAGGGTGATACACGAACCAATCACAGTTCAACGCTGTGCGTTCGATTTGCTGCGTCATTTATGCAAGCATCGTTTGTGAATACGGGTGTAATCAAAGAATCAGCCTGTGACTTCTAAAACTTACTCAACCTTGTCACTGGTTTGGTTCCCCGTTGCAACCAACTACGAGTAGATACCTAGAGATCAGGTAGATTGTTTGAGGTAGGATTGCTTGATATAAATACAGGGTGTTAGGTAAATGGGTATATGAGCCGACACTAGCCTATGTTAACATGGGCATATAAATGGTATGGTGAAGTCAGAAAATTGATATCTTCATTTTAACTACACTCGACATCAAATAAATCGCACCTCCCGCGACAAGCATTTTCAAACGTATGCATCCCCACTTCCTACCAATATTGGCACCATTTGAAAGCCTCGTTCTAAACTTCATTTCATTAAAGGAAAGGGATTTACCCCAAAAATGTGTCTTTAGAAGGAAGCAGAGTCACTTCTTCAAAAAATAGGTAGTTACGCTTGAGCCAACTTTTATGGCTATAAAACTGTTAAGTTGGAATTAATCGCTACCCATCTGTTAAAGAGGACACGTGTGATCATTATTTGGTTTTATAACCATAAAATTTAGTCTAATTGATCCCAGAGGTGAGCCCAAAGTGAGGTCGTTTTTCAAGTCACATTTATGATATATGTTAATCATTTATTAAGAAATTAAATGTGTTTTTCTATAAGGATATTTATTGGGCTTTCAAATAACACCAATATTGTTGGGGCACCATGATTGTGTCAGAAGAAAATCATTTAAGTTCGCGTCGCGGAAGGAGCGGTTTATTTGATGTTGAGTATATTTTTATTTTCATACAAATCGGATTTTATAAAATTTATTTTGTATGAAAATTAAAATAAAAAAAATATGATATCAAATTTCTGACTTCATCATACCATTTATATGCCCATGTTAACATAGGCTAGTGTCGGCTCATATACCCATTTACCTAACACCCTGTATATTACCGTGTACCTATGTCCGCTTCTGATGGAAGCTGGATGAAATCTGACTGACTGAAAACGTTTGTAAATTTGCCCATCTTCCCTTCAGGGATTTTTCATCACTTTGATGAAAAATCCCTGACATTGATTTCGCGATATGGCAACAATGGCCATTTAAAAATCCATAAAAATCATTTCCAAACACTAATTATTGTGCCACCTTTGTACGGGATCACAGACCGTGAGTATGTGTATGTCCTCGAATGTAGCGTTTCTTCATAATGAAACAAGATTAAGCTACAGTAATAAACAATAAATATTTTGTATGACTTAATATAAAAATATCAGGATCTCATAAATAATTGGTTTTAGGCATTTTTCTGTATTACTATACTGCGACAAGGTGCTTAAATTTAGTTGTTCTCTGTTTTTTAGTAAATACACAGATTAATCAATGATGCGCTTAGTAGCGCAGTAAAAATCTGAATCATCTTCAAACGTCACTAAATAGATTCTATTTCTAAAATCATAATAGCCAAGACCACTCTTGGTCACTAAGATCTCAATTGATAAAATCGAAATCAGTTCACCTATTTTGAAGCTACATAATATAATGCAAGTAATGCAACAGACAAACACCAAGATAGTTTTATACCTGATTTTCTAGACACAATAATGTCTAAAAACAAAAAAAACACGTATTCGCTATAACTCTTACCCTGTACCCTATAAGGTGTCAAAATCTCACTAATGATTAACATTATTTCACTGGAACCTACATTTGCTACCAAATCCACAACCAAACCAAATGAGACCTTACCCTTCTGTAAGTACAGTTCCATTTTATTTTCACGGTCAGTGAGCAGCATGACTATATGGGCCAAGGGACTGTAATGGCGTATCAAATAAGTTGATCTTTTCTCAGAAGGTGTGTTATTGTTAACAACGTGCGAAGTGTTATTCCGTTATTCTTTAACTGCACAGCTAATTGGTTTTCCGATTGTGATTTAGAGGTGAACGTTTTGCAGGATCGTTGGTGGTTTTATAAAGTACATTCTCCTACGTTCTGTGTGTTGTCCTAACTACAACTTCTTGGACAAATAAATTTGAATATAGGTAGTAATGCGTTGAGTTGCTGAAGTTTGAACTACTCTGTAACGTAACTTTAAACATTGTAGGCCAGTAGAATTAAACACAAAAATTGATTAAATCGGAAATAATTCCTACAAAAGATTTTTTTGCTTTAATGGCTTCATTGGTTGCCCATTAGGAATCTCCTAAGNATTCCGTTATTCTTTATATATTATTATTCTTTAACTGGACAGCTAATTGGTTTCCCGATTGTGATTTAGAGGCGAACGTTTTGCAGGATCGTTGGTGGTTTTGTAAAGTACCTACTCTTACGTTCTATGGGTTGTCGTAACTACAACTTTTTGAATAAATAAATCTGGAATATATGTAGTCCTTCTCTTTGTCGTGTCGACAACAAACCTACACAGCGTCAGCCCAAAACTCCGCCACAAGAATGGCGTTGTCAGTAGCCTTCATTTAATGAATTGAAATGAATGAGCTTCGTCGACTGGGGAACAGAACCACACCTGCACTCCCAAGTTTGAACCATCCCAGAATCCCCACCAATATAGGTAGTAATGCTTTGAGTTGCTGAAGTTTGAACTACTCTGTAACGTATTAACTTTAGAAATTTTTATTGTTTTCATCCAGGAATGGTTAATTTTTGACATTATAAATTGATTCAGATTACTAAGTTTTTATTTTGAGGTAGGCAGCAGGTATTTACAAAATTCCAAGGACTAATTTTCATTGATGTAATGGCATTACCATGCAGGCATTATCTGATTGCAGTTATGCATTGTGCGACTTTGGTGTCAAAAACTATTAATAACTAAAAGAAAGATTAGCATAAAGTGAAAATCAAATAATAAAAAGCAATTTTCTACCACTAAAACTAAAGTACAGAATAATACTCCAGTAAGTTCATTAATCGAAAGTGCAATTGTTCCATCAAAAGGGTCGCAGTAAACGTGGGTGTGACTTTGAAGAAAAGAGAAAGCGACAGAACTGACTCACGTTACAAACAAACAACAGTTAAAATTCATTGTGAAACACAAAGATGTGTTTTTGATTAAATATCTGTCTGAGTTAAATGATGGATTGATTCTCATTAAGATTTCTGCGGTCCTGGACTTATTTGCAGTGCAAAATTAAGTTAACCGTTAAAATAGAGCTATTAGAATTAAATGAAGGTAAAAACTATCAGTAGTAGTGTTTTAAGTTTTATTGTTTTTAGGCATTTAATCTATAAGGGTTAACGTAATGAAACTGACCTAAAATACACAACAGCAGAATGGCCCGACGTGAGGCAATAAATTTCTAGAAAACACCATGCCACTTTTACGTCGCACCACTCACAATAATATTATCTATTTATTTTTTCAGCCAATACCTTCCAATACTGCTAATGTCTAGTAATAATCTTTAGCGCACGGTTTGCGGCATGTCTTATAACTTCCTTCATTGCACAGATAAGTACGAACTTTTTTAGCTAGAGGGCAGTCCAGTCTTCCACAGGGTCCATGAACATCTCTCTTGTTCACAAATTGGCCGTGTTGGTACTTCCCTTTGATAGTTTCCCCAGGGATGAACTGGTGCTGACTGCCACGATAGTCCATCCTTTTGGGACAGTTGGTTCCACCGCAAGGGCCCTTGGGGAAGCCCATTGCAAGAATTGCAAGCTCACTGCTTGTGAATGGTGCCACAAAGTCGTCATATATCACCGGCTCTTCAACAGGCCTTATTGGTTCTCTACAAATGTCAGGAGCACCGAAAATATATGCCACTGGTGGCACAGCGTCTATGGTAGTTCCTTCCCAATGCCGGACTACCTCAACGTCCTTCAACTTCAAATCGTCTGATAAATACTTCCTACCAGGCAATCTTTCCATTTCTGGTAAAGCTACGAAGTAACTGATCACTCTGTTCCCTAAGCATGACAATCTGATGAAAAATTCGATTTCACCAGATGTTTTTAAATCTTCCTCACATTGCAATGGTCTTGTCAACTCAACGGTGTTTGTGATCATTTCTGGTCTGGTTGTCGTTCTGTACTCAGCTTGATCCATATTAACTGGGTTCAACTCTCCAGCTCTTTGAAGGCAATTAAAGAAAGTTTCATTCCATTCCACTATGCAAAAACCAATGCAGTTCATCTCCTGGTCTCTGTTCCAGACCGTGATATAAATAGGGGTTTTTCTTAGTACTTCTTCCAATTTAGAAGGCCTTGAAAGGAACATGATAGAGTTTCCAACGCCGAAGTAAGGAGGCTGTGGTAACGGCTCTGATGGTAGGATAATTTTTTTAGGAGGTTGTTTTCCTTTCTTCGGAGGCTTAGGCTTAGCAGGTTTGCCTTTCTTCCCAGGAGGTGGAGGAGGTGGGGGTGCAATGAAATTATCATGTGCTACGTAGAAGTCAAAAAGTGGTAGGCAGTTCATCTGTAAGGTGCAGGTCTGCATGAACTTCATTTCTTCCTCTGAAGGCATCGGTGGTTCTTTTCCTTTTTTCCCTTTCTTTGGCTTGTCTTTTCCTTTCTTGCCCTTTTTAAGTGCTTCGGCTGCTGCTAAAGCTTCTGCTTCCCTCTTTCTCTCCTCTTCTTCCATTTTGAGTTCGTACTCATCTTTTTGAGGAGGCTCGATCTTAAGCACTATTTTTTTCACAAAAACTTCGATCATAAAAATTTGCTCCATTAATCTGAAATGAAACAAACAACTTATGTAGTTTGAAACTTTACATTAAATCATTAATCGGTAGGTGGGTGAATGTGAATCTATAAAAATCTGCTGTAGATAATGTAATAGAATATCATTAAACAAACTTGTACCTACATAGAACTCCATTAACTACGTCTACATAAAAAAATAGGTTTTTAATCAATGAGCACTAGGTTAAATAGAACAGAGTCATAATGCAAAAAAAAATATTAAATCTCTACTTCAAGAAACAAGAGTAAAGAAGTGTTCACGATGTCTGTAACATTTTTCAAGAGAAAAAAACAATAGGATACTTACAAAAATATTATCTTTCACTTCGGTATAATTTCCTTAACCTACAATAACCAGACAAAGATGTGAGCATACTAATTTTGCAAGAATATACACGGCTAATTTGTTTTCATTATTTTGATGTTCAAAAGACTAGAAATTTTGAAATCGGCAATGCGCCAAACTTGATGTTTCAAACCATACTGAATTTTCAACTGTCAAGTCATTATATTTGACGTTTACAAAGTGATCATTTAAAAAGTAGGTTGAACTTCATTTTGTATCCTCCGTGATGTGATCTTTTTAAACATCCTGGGTTATTTACGAACAAAGATTTTTCCAGAGTCCAATAAGGTTGTACCTACTCTTCAAAAAGTTTACTCGCTACGAAATTATTTACATCTATCCATATTGATAAAAATTGAATTTACTGTCGTATTGGTTTCAAACAAACTACTAACGAAAGAACTCCTTCTGAACTTTATCATCCTCGTACTTGCCCAACAAAAAACCAAGTCTATCAAGCCTCACTTAACCTACATCCTAACCAAAACAGTATCTGGACAAAAAGCGTCCGTTTGCTCGTCGTATAATAACAAAATCACCCACAACAAAAAGAGTACGAGGAGAGTTCATCATGCGAGGTCACATTTACGCACGCGGGCAGCGTAGAGGGGAGGCGGGGGGAGGGTGCGCGGGCGCAGGACAAGTCTGTTTGGTTTAGGATGTAAGAATTTGTGGATAAGGCTTAATAATTTGGAAGGAGTAATTTCTATTCTACAGGTAAAGCTAAAAAAATTCCGAGCTACTCAAAACGACTAGATCAGTTTAAAATGAAACCTTTAGAAAACCGTAGAACTGCACTCGATCTTATATTTTTATTTAAACTAATAAATGGAATTGTTGACTGTCCACATCTTCTATCTAAACTCAATCTTAAAGTTCCCTAAAAATATCCTAGATATCCAATCAAAATCCTGTGTCCGCCCTTCAGAAAAACGGTATCTGGATCCTACTCCCCAATATCTAGACTCTGTAAATTGTATAATGAGTACAGCACTGAAATAGACTTATTTGGCATGTCGATTAATAAATTTAGGCGTCAAGCACACTTATTAGATAAGTAGATCAATGTCTACAGTAACATACCTACTAATCCTTTCATTATGCATGCTGTGTTTGCCCATTTCATATATTGTACAATTAGAAATTAAGTTAGAATTTAGTAATTTTACAAGTATTATTGTACAATTGTTGGCAGACCAATAAAATAAATAAATAAATAAATAATCTTATTTTCACATGCTATTGCAAGTTGTATCACTGTTGTATTTATGATCATTAACATCATTAGGTGATTTTGTCTCCACTTCAGGAGTATCCTCCTTTATTTCATCAGCATTATCATCATCATTTCAGCCACAGGACGCCCACTGTTGAACTTGAGCCTCCCCCAATGATTTCTAAATTGGTTGGTTGGCCCGCATCCACCAGCGCGTTCTTACCATCTTTATGAGGTCGTCTGTCCATCTTGTAAGTGGATCGTATGTGTATCCCCTTCTGATTATTGGTTCATTCTTCGACTACTTCATAATCATATTGAAGTTGATTTATTAATCAAATCAAATCAAATAAATTTATTTGCTTTAAACCAGGTTGTAAAGAAATAACTCTACATAAAAGCCAATTAATGTGGTCCAGAGCAGAAAATAAGTCATCTATCTTACGACGATTTAAGACTTTTAGAATAATGAGTTACACAGTGTTTAATCTCACAACCTTTACCATTTACCCTCAATCAAGTATTTAGCAAATTATTTTCAATTAAATATTTTCTACTAGTCCAAAAATTCTTCACTCTTTGACGCTGCGCACGGGCACACTTTCCATCTCGCTCGCACGATGATATTTAAATTTAGCACCAGCCTTATATTATGTTTAGCTTCGTATATCGATACTATGAGCTGATGCAACGTGCATGTAAACCTGTGTTTTGTTTCTATGGGGCTGATGTGGTAAGTGTTTCTTAGGGGATGGAAATTACACGACTGAGTGATATAGTTACCTAAGATTTATGTTTTGTAGCGATTTTACTTTAGAATAGAAATTTTAAAACCCTATGAATGTTTTAAATGCTATAAATTAAAGAACCTCAAGAACCAGCAGAAGTAATTTATCCCATAAGACTAATGCCCGTTTTCACCATCAATCCCTAAGATTTAAGTGACCCCTATGGTAACACTAATATGAATTTTGTTGGTATAGGGGTCACTTAAAAATTAGGGATTGATGGTGAAAACGGGCATAAGACTTTAAAAAAAAATATCCATTCCTGGAAGGTTAGAGGGCACCTCCACCACCATGCTCCTGCATTGGAGACTAACCCCCGTATTCACAAACATTACTATGAGGTCTCACAATGCGTGTGGACACACAGGGTGACACTTGAACCAATCACAGAGCTCTATTCAACGCTGTGCGTTCTATTTGCTGCTTCACTTAAACAAGTATCGTTTGTGAATACAGGCTTAAATTACTTGATGATGATTATTATGTACATAGATAGGGCACAAAATCTTGATGATGATTATGTGTATATAGATAGGGCACAAAATCTTGTTTGTGATAAAGGTCAATCCCTTTTTCTAACAAAAAAAAGCTGCCAAACAATTTCAAAAGTCGAAATGAGCTTAAAAATACACACAAAGCTTCCTCGCTACATAAGTTAATAAGAGTTACAGTATCTAATAAAGGCTATAAAATTTTCCGTTTCTGGCGCGATGGCCGGGGTGGGGGGCGGGTCGTTAGCCACGGAACCGGTAGCGAGTGCGCATCGGGCAGCTGCGCCGGCGCTTGTAAGGCGGCGATCACAGGGTTCAGTGGGATTGATTTATTTTTATATTGAGGTTTAAATGAATTTACTCTTTACCTATGTCTGTTGCCTTAAGGTAGTCTTTCGAAGCGAGCGTCTATAGCGTCAGTGGCGCCGCGACTGTGACGCCGCAACAGAGCGACAAATAGATGTTCTATGCAAATGTATGAAATTCTAGGGAACGTCATTCGAACGCAGCGACACTGTCGCGGCGTTAGTGACGCGGCGTTGGTGGCAAAGACCAAAGCTAAAGACGCTGCGTCTGTGACGCTTAGTTCGAAAGGCTACCTTTAACAATAATGTTAACAGTATTGTTGTATTCCGGTAGTTGCAGGTAAGATAGCCAGTTCCTCCGAGGTTGAGGATTCCTGGTGAAGCTCGCTTCCACCTTCGGCCTGATCATCCTTATTGTGGATAAAAAGAAATCAATAAATAAATAAAAATGGTTTACATACCTACAAGTAAAATCCACAATTCTTGATTTATTTCAATCTCTCTCTTTCTCTAGTCACATTTCTTAGAAGGATTATACATTTATTTCTACCTTCATTATTTAAAACAGTGTCATATTAAACCTTAGTATTGTGCTTAGTAGGTGTTACCATTAAGGGTAAGGGTTAGCTAAATAAAATTTAGTACTAATAAGTCCTAATTTTGTCCACTTCATAATGATTCAGAATACATTTTCCTGCAAGAGAATGTGTCATACAAGTTCAGGTAAAACTTTAAATACTTAATGCCTGGTCTAGTGACCAAGTCCAACGATCAATACTGCACGTCAAGGTTTACACTGCGTCCTTATGTAGTTGGAATAAAATGCAGTTTTGCAACAAAAAGGCACAGTTCCATATGAAATCGATCGCACGAAGAAAGTTTTCGTAGAATCAGGACAGTTATTAGCTATGATGGATTACTGCTAATCGAAGTATTACTTCTAGTTGAATTTTTGATTTGATGAGTCATTGGTTTCATTGAAGTAAAATATTGAGCTTCATTTCCACATTTTCGGGTTACATATTAAGATTTAAATATAGCTCAATCAGTCACACTACTCGTAGAAATAAATTGCCGTTGGGGTATAAAAGTTTTCGAGTGACGACCACGGTCCACCTTGTGGGTGGACCGACGACCTGATAAAGGTAGCAGGAAGGCGCTGGATGCAGGCCGCTACCAACCGTGCGATGTAGAAGTCATTGGGGGAGGCCTATGTTCAGCAGTGGACGTCCTGTGGCTGAAATGATTATGATGATGATGACCACAGTCCACCAGAGGATCTTCGCGGAAAGAACCTCATCATCATCATCATCATTTCAGCCACAGGACGTCCACTGCTGAACATAGGCCTCCCCCAATGCTTTCCATGTTACCCGGTTGGTAGCGGCTTGCGTCCAGCGCTTTCCTGCTACCTTTATGATGTCGTCGGTCCACCTTGTGGGTGGACGTCCCACGCTGCGATTTCCGGTACGCGGCCTCCACTCCAGAACCTTGCTGCCCCATCGGCCGTCAGTTCTGCGTACCATATGCCCTGCCCATTGCCACTTCAGCTTGCTAATCCGTCGGGCTATGTCAGCGACTTTAGTTCGTTTACGGATCTCCTGGAAAGCACCTGGATACGGGTAACCCAGGTCGGTCGTTGTGGAAATATTAGGAAGGTCCTTGTCTAGTAAAGACGTTCTTTGACTGAAATGACGATTTCAAACAATATTATTATATCTGAATTTAAATTCTCAGCACCAACATGAACGTGGCCTAACAAATCATCACAACACAAGCTATAGTACGATCTAAGCACGTAGTCGCTACGCCACTGTATTTGTAATGTACTTGCGTCAATAGTATAGTGTAATATTCGATAGCAATTCTAAATAATATCTATGATTGTTGGCTCTGTGTGTGGCGTGATTGGGGGTTCCAATACTGGCTTTTGCCCGCGGCTTTTGCTGCGTAGATTTTGTTCACGAAAGCTATGAAACTGATTTTTTACAAAAATCCTTCCAGTAATTTTAGTGTAATTAAAGCTTATAAGCAGGCATAAATTTTAACAAAATTTTGCGTTTATAATATTAGTACAAATGTTTGAGCTTAGGCAAGCTTAGGACATTATTTGTTTTGTACCTACTTATTGCGTCAAAATTCAAAGGAATGAAAAGCAATAATTTACTGAAATCATCTCCATTTCAGAGTTTAGAGGTTCTTCAACATAAATGTAAATAAAGAATACTTAAAGCACAGAAGAAATACTAGTGCTAGTAAAAGGGCTACAATATTTCTAAACGTCAAATATAAACAAAACGTATGGAAATAGAGACTTTATAGATACGTTTTGCAAAATACCCCCAAAAAAAAAGAGATTTTTTGCGTTAATGGTTGAACCATTTTCCATAGAAAAATACCCAATTTTCTTTAACAAACAACTAAACAATAACCGTCTTATTCATAATCATTTTTCACATTTTATCAAATGCTTATTAGAGGTTTATAAAACGTTTCATAAAAATTGTTATTCATAATCGTCATTTAGCGCTAAAATCCTCTTATANACCTTGCTACCCCATCGGCCGTCAGTTCTGCGTACTATGTGCCCTGCCCATTGCCACTTCAGCTTGCTAATCCGTCGGGCTATGTCAGCGACTTTAGTTCGTTTACGGATCTCCTGGAAAGCACCTGGATGCGGGTAACCCAGTTCGGTCGTGGTGGAAATCTGAGGAAGGTCCTTGTATAGGAAAAAACGTTATTTGACTGAAGACGATTTCAAACAATATTATTCTCTGGAACTAAATTCTGAGCTCCAACATGAACGTGGCCTAACAAATCATCACAACACAACCTATAGTACGATCTAAGCACGTAGTCGCTACGCCACTGTATTTGTAATGTACTTGCGTCAATAGTATAGTGTAATATTCGATAGCAATTCTAAATAATATCTATGATTGTTGGCTCTGTGTGTGGCGTGATTGGGGGTTCCAATACTGGCTTCTGCCCGCGGCTTCTGTTGCGTAGATTTTATTCATGCAATAGATGTGAAACTGATTTTTTACAAAAATCCTTCTAGTAGTTTTCGTATGAAAGAGTAGTTTATAAACATGAATCCATCTTGGAAAACTTTTGCGTTTATAGTACCTATTAGTACAAATTAACAATTAAAAAAATAAAAAGAAAAAAAATATTGTTGAGCTTAGGCAAGCTTAGGATTTTATTTCATTTATGCTTCTTACCTACTTAATGTGTCGAAATTCAAAGGAATAAAAAGCAATAATTTACTTAAATCACCTCCATTTCAGAGTACCTACTTGCACATAAGGTAAATAAAGAATACACAAAGCATATAATAAACACTAGTCTTACTTATGGGCTACAATATTTTTACACGACAAGTATAAACAAAACGTATAGAATAGATAATAAGAGACTTTATATGTCATACTTTTTGTAAAATTCCCAAAAGAAGTCGACATGTTTTTTGCGCTGATGGTTGAACCATTTTCCATAGAAAAATACCCAATTTTCTTTAACAAACAACTAAACAATAAGTGTCAAATACTAAAAAATAACTTTTATTCAACGTGCTTGAATTTCAAATAAGGTAATTGCTTCAAGTAATAATAATGTAGGTATCTTATCATTTTAGTCATATTAAAAAACACTTATCTTATCCCCATAATATGAGTGTCAAAACTTTTACTTTTAAACCCAATTAAGTTGAAAACTTAAACCAATACCTTTCAATTAAGTAACTTGGAGTTTAAATTATAATTGATGAATACGGTATGTGTCTCGAGGGTGTTAAAGTTAAAAGTTGTTAATGACCGATGGATCTTTTAACAACGATATACTTTGTAAAAACTTCCTGTTTTAACTTGAATTGCTACTTATTTTCAAGTAAGAGTCTTGAAAGTATATTGAAAAAGTGTCAATAATAAAATACTTTTGTGAGGAGGTATTATTTACCAAGTGAAGTCAGTCGGCAGGAAAGTTCTTGAGTGGCGACCACGAGCCGGAAGACGTAGTGTGGGCAGACCTCCCACTAGGTGGACCGACGATCTGGTGAAGGTCGCGGGAGGTGCCTGGATGCGAGCGGCGCAGGATCGGTCTTCGTGGAAATCCTTGGGGGAGGCCTTTGTCCAGCAGTGGACGTCTTTCGGCTGAAACGAACGAAGTCAGTAAAACAGAGTTATGTTAGTAAAATAAGTACATCATCATCATCATTATTTCAGCCCCAAGAATTAAAATAAATCCTCCTCAAATAATAATAATAATAAAATATACACAACTTAATCTTTCTCTGAGCTGAAAAATAAGCTTTATAACATTAATGACCTTATTTCCTTAGTCACTCTAAGCATCCCTAATAAGTAGGTACTTTAACCCTAACTTACCCACTGTTTATATTACCAACACCTTACCCCGGGTCCGAATAAACACAAACACGCGTCTCCTTGGGTAGATGGCCCTGTTATTGTCCGATGGTAGGTATAATTAAGCTGTTACAATAGTGGCAGTTAAATTAGTGAAGTACAGTGATGATCACAATGATTTTAATTACCTAGATAGCTGGACCAAAATAAAGATATAACTGTCTGTCACACACTTTCATCATCATTTCAGCCACAGGACGTCCATTGCCGAACGAATTTAGGCCTTGCCCGATGATTTCTACATCGCTTGGTTGGTAGCGTCTTGCATCCAGCGCCTTCCAGCTATCTTTATGAGGTTGTTAGTCCACCTTTACCTCATAAGGTGCTGAACATCCATTGGTTTCCATAGTGGTAAACAAAATTAAATCTTTCACACACGAGTGAGAGCAGTATACATCACGTTGTAATATGTCGGTACCTACCTACATTATTAAATAATCATCATGCTAAAGCAATTTACAAGGTTTTCAAAATGTTTGATAACACAAACTACTTTTGTCACCAACAGTACAGTCTCAACCACTTAATCAATTGCAAAAACACTCCCAACCCTTTGCTTATGCAAATATTCTGCGCGTGACGTTACCTCCGCTCCGCTTCAGTTCTGTACGTTTTCAAGGCACGATGTAATTTCAAATATCAAAATTGAAATCATTATCAAATTATTTAATTTAAATCTAATAGATTAACAACCTTAAATCTGCTGTGACACAAGATGCTAATTGAAATACGATTTTTTTTTTACTTTATTTGGAAAGGTCCACTCTACCAACAGTATATGACGTATACTTACGTTATTTAAAAATACAGTTTTATTTATCACAAACAAGTTTGCAATACAAAATAAAATGTATTAAATAGATTACTTGATGGTCACTTAATATGGTTTTAGGTGAACGCTTTTCTTCTTCTTCTACTGAGAATTATTGAGCTGAATATTAAATAACAACTTAATTCCAAGGCTAAAGAAAATTAAAAACATACTCATTATTAATTATATTTTTTATTTTGTCTAAATTAAACAAGAAGCTTAAAAAAATACTTTACAACTCCACAAACAGACGTCACCGCGACGTTTTAACCCTCAACGACTGTTTTAGTTTGCAAAACTAATTGGGTATGCGGGATTGGAGTGGTCATCCAAGTCTGTGGCAGAGGATCTCGGCAAATATTTCTCTTTCGTACGAAATAATTAAACTGGGAAGTTTTTTTAGGAAAATTGCTTAATATGAGTACCTGTCAGTTGTACCTACTGTTGCATAAGACATAAATTAATTATGTGTATGAATTATTGAATTAAAATATGTATAAAATGTATGAAATGAAACAACTTTTTTTTTTTTTTTTTTTTTTTTTTTTTTTTTTTTTTTTTTTTTTTTTCAGCTGTCAAATTAGAAGAAGTGATTTTATTTTGTTTAGAAGAAAAAGTAATAAAAAGTATAAAAACTCCTTGTTGGTTTCCAACATAGTCTCGCGCGCGATATGCAACACGCACTAGAATTAAAGCTATTTGTATTAAACAATGAATAAAAACTTATGATTAAAATAACTGGACTTGCAATTACTTACAATATGAAAGATAACATTTTCAGATGTATAAATCAAAACAATCATGAAATCTAGATTTTAGCAATCTCTTTAAAATATCAATCTATGTATAACATTAAATAGTTGCTACTATTCGAGTATGCGACTTTAACATAATAAACACACACATAACACTTAGCATTAATACGAAAGTAACTGAATAATAAACAATGAAATTATTATTTATTTTGGAAATTGAAATTAATAAGCTAATGTAGGTAAATAAAACAAAACTTGGTTCAAGTATCCTCACTTGTATAAATAAAAATATGTTATAATGTAAAAGTAATGAAAACCAACCAAACTATATTTATGAATGGATCAGAGTCACCAAGACCCCCATCGAGTTTGACCCAATGTATGAAAAGTTTTTGTATTGTATGCATGAAGACCTGACACGACGACCAAGGCCTGATTACAAAATGAAGTTTGACTCCCTGAGTCTAATACAGTCTTGACGACATGAGGCATATTATTTTGCCTGTGTGAATAAGCAGTGGGAAACAAAATTTTTGAATTATTATTTGGATGAGTATGTACAGTTTCAGATTGACATGAATTATTTACATTGTTGGATGCATGCAATGAATTAATATTATGTACAGGTTTTGATTGTTGAAATGAATTATTATGTATTAAAGAATTATGCGAATTCTCCTTGCATAAAGAACATGTAAAATTGTATCTACATTTTTGTGCATGCTTATTTAAACATATTTTACATAAATTATAATTATTTACATGTGAAAGCCTTTCTGAAAGCTTCATTGATAAAAAAGTAGGGCATTTGTACAATTTGTGATACCTATTTTTACACAATAAACAAGGAATCACTGTTGATTTTGCATTATTACAATTTGGATTAGGTTTTGTATTACATGTTTGAATATGAAAAGACATTGAAGCCCTTTCTGTACGGCTCGTGTCACAAGCCGAGCTAGCCTCGAGCGAGATAGCACGTCTCTCTAGAAAACTCAGCAGCGACTCCATACTAGGCATGCTACGAAAGTCCTGCTCTGCATTAAACAATCTTACAGTCAGTGAATCTAATTTCTTCATCATGATGCAAACCAATATGGAGTCCCAGCTTTCAACGGGTTCATCATAGCTACGTAGCGCGCTCATTTGCTGCGAAATCTGTGACACTAAGGAACGTATGGCCTGGGCAGTGCCACGCGTAATGCTAGGCAGATCTAAAATAGCACTAATATGCGTTTTAATCATTAGTCCCTTAGTATCGTATCTCCTATTCAACAAAGCAATAGCATCATCATACGACTGGTTTATGAGAGGCAAATTATTTACAAGATTCAAAGCCTCGCCCTTTAAATAGCTCTTTAAATAATATAATTTTTGTACATTGGATAACTTACAGTTGTTGCCTATTAATTCCATGAAAAGCTCCATGAATGGCTTGTATGCACAGACGTTGTTACCATCAAACGATTGGATTTCTATCGGAGGCAGCCTTGTGGTCTCGAACAGCGGCGTCGAAGCGTCTACGGCACTCGCAAACCCTAGCGGCGAAGCACTGCTGCGGCGGTCCAGAAGAGCGTCGATCCGGGAGAGGACATCGTAATAGCGCTCCTCGAACTCCTCTTCACCATCCAACACTTCCTGGCCTTGCAAAATGGCCTCGTCCGCCAGCTGGTGGTAGCGCGCGAACGCTTCTTCAACTGCCTTCCGTCGGTTCGTCAGTTCAAACACACTCGGGTCTGACTTTTTGTCCAAAAAAGTAACACATCGTGTTATAGCGGCCTTGCATTGTCCTTGTAACAGTTTGGTTTTTTGGTTGGTGTCACCACAAACCTGGGTAGCCATAATTATCTACTGCAATCGGCAACTATGCCGGCGTTGGCCCTCGGGATAATTTTCCAGCAGCACACAAAAAACCAATGTAAAAGATGTATGGGTTTCGGCACCAATTTTATGTTGCTTATGACATAAATTAATTATTGTATTACTGAATTATTGAATTAAAATATGGATAAAAAATGTATTAATAAAACAACTTTCTTGAGCTGTCAAAGTAGAAGAAGTGATTTTATTTTGTTTAGAAGAAAAAGTAATAAAAAGTATAAAAACTCCTTGTTGGTTTCCAACACCTACTTGTTTATTAATAGTAAAAATATGCTTAAATGCCTTATAATTGCACATTTTATAGAAACGTAATACATTATTGCTAAAACTAATCTATTTTCTCATATTCATCTCCACGTCAAGTTTGTATTTGTCAATAAATAGAGTGATTTAAGAGGACTAAAGAGTATTTCGATGAATAATTCGTTAAAGTTTGATACCTACCACATTAGGCTGAGTTGCATTGCACCACCTTATTTTAACAGTGACTATAACGGTAACCGGTGCTTTTTGTATGGAGTTTGACAGATTTTTGACGTTTGTTAAACTTAAAGTAAGATGGTGCAACCCAGCCTTAGTAATTTGGCCCTGTGCGAAACCGGGACGGTTCGCTAGTGTCACCATAATAAATGTTGATGCTGATTTATTTAATGCGTCTAAAAACCACGTCCGTCAAAATCACAACCGTCAAAAATGACCGGGACATTTGAACCCAATGACGTCACGACGCATCAATTCCTAACGTCCATTTTTTACTTTTCTGTTAAAAAACCCGTGGAGTTATAAAAATAAATGAGGCTTCGCAAACACTGGGGCGAGGACAATAGTTAGGTCATTATACTCGGTCATTTGGACCGAGTACGGCTTCGGGGGAAATAAATAACCTGCGAGCATTTGAGGGTTCAGATAGATATGTTTAGATTTTAACGATTATGTCCGTATATGCTCTATCATTTATTGATAATGATTGTCATAGATTTTAGAGATACAATATCAATAACTGTTTGGCATGGTAGTAAATATATAATAGTTTAAGGGGCAGTAAGAAATTTATAAGTATTCCGTACTTTATTATTTGTACATTATTTCGATGAAATTGCGTTTTATTCAATCAAAAACTCAGTAGGCACCTTAATTATAACATTCATTATTTTATTCAACTTCACATTGAAGTATTATCAAGTTCACGAAAATATACATTTCTGTTTGATTGGTTTTATAAATAACCTCCTGCTTTGTAAAAAAGATGGTTATATCAATGTAATAACAGTAAAATATAATTCTAACGCTAATTTCATACAAAAATAACGCATGGCCCCAAACACCCCCGTGGCAATATCCAAAAAATTGCGTCGCTCCAGTATCGTAACATTAATTTTAATGTCTCACCGCATTCCTGTCGCCAGTGGGGGTTGAAATGCCCCATTCAAATGTGGCTTTTAAAAAACGCGAAAAAATTCACGATACCACGATAAAAACGACGGGTAATTGTTATTCTTTCGCTGAATTGCGATTTCACTTGTAATGTGACGTTTAGATGCTAAGAGAATTATGCATGCAATATGGCTTAGGAGACCCCTCGGTAATTTTTGGGTTAAGTCGGCTTGAAATTGTCGTTTCGTTTTTCAATTACTTTGCATGTGAGATAGATGTTTGTAGCTTTACCTACAGTATTTTATATATTTTAATACATGTCATACTAATATACTTATAGTCTTTTAAATATTATTATAACTAATTAAAAAAAACTAATCTGAGAACCAACTAAATCTACCTTTTTTAACTTGATCAACATATTATTTTTATCTCTACAAGAGTTCCTTATTTGTGATTGAATTTTCAAGAGATTCATATCCTTATTTGAAATATTACATTTATTATTATTACATAGCGTCGTCTGTGACCTTGCCAAGGCTAACTGTACTGGCAACATTTCTCCATAATTGTCTTGGCTGAATCATTTATAATGTAGAAGAAACTATAATTATAGAGTCATTGTTTGCAATTCCTACAATGCGGACGTAATCCTCTATGCGATCTTGCACCTATTTTTATACAAATTATTACTCAACAAAACTATATTCTAATGCACGGTGATAGAGTTCGATTTAGAATAATCTAGGTTTTAATTTACGCCAATCGGTAAGCACTAAATGATGCTATTAAGACAAAGCCCGTGGGAAAATTTCTAAAGTAACTGTACCGAAAAAAGAAATGGCCGATTGTGTGCGAAATAAGGCTGTGGTGGGAAAAGGTGTAACTTACAGATTTCAGAGTTACCTAAAATCAGAAAAATTAAAACACTCGAAAAAGGATTTATTATTAGTCCTGGTTTACGGTACATAATAGTTATAAATAGTTTAGCAATGGTAATTTCAGTTTTCTTTGTTAATTATTTTATGTATGTTTTGGCTATCTCCCTATCAGCTTCTTAAGTTATAACCTGGGAAAATATGAATCCTCATTGGTCTAGTTTTGTAAGTATAGAAAAATAAACCCATTTTCTTTTATTTAGTTCTAACTTTTCTAAGTTTAAAATAAGTTTTAAGCACTAAATATTTTTCACCTCTTCTAAGATGCACGTTGAAAAATATGCAAGCTGAATATTTAGTAATTTTAAAAACTAGATTTCAGAACTTACGCATTTATTCGACTCTACCGACAGCCGTCGCGTGCGCAGAATTAACAACCAGCACACTTCACTGCTTCCATCTGAAGTTGTTCCAAGCTATTTCCAACCCTGCCACCTTCGGTTAAGGTTCACAATAGCACTGCAACAATTGCATACAATGGACATCATATTCATTGAACTCAATATGTTTTTTTTGCTCATATAACAGTTGTTAGGTCAAGTTCAGACCAGTTGCCTTGTTAGTTCTACCGTGGTAATTAAGGATTTTAACGGTCATTTAATTATTTTAGTAGAAGCTGCTTGTGATGGTACATGATCACGCGATTTGAAACTTTTATTTATTAGACAATGGGTAACAAACAGTTTTTGCGTCAATGCAGTAACTTTGACGTAGCAGGATCGAACTGAATTTACTAATTTTAAATACTTAAATAACACCATGTTAATAATTAAAAATGTCATTTGGATTTGCTTTCAAATTATGCCAGAACCATGTACTTGTATTATGATTATTTCTTTTCGGAAAATCAGGTGGATCTATTCCCTAGTAAGGGAATCGATTTTAGGACCTGTGAATCCTGAAAGACCGCTTATCGATAAAGCTAATCTGATGAAGATTATGACACTTGAATTTTAAGTACGTCAAGAAAAAAACATGGACGCTTTTTAGAAATTGTGTCTAGAGGCAGCCTACAGACTTATAGTCGGCCGATAGTTGGGCCGGATTCTAATTTGTATGAAGAATCGACCGATATAATGTGCGCACTTTCATACATCTCCATACTGATCAACAACCCAACTATCGGCCAACTAAAAGTCGGTGGTCTGCACCTAAGCTATAATTCATCAAACGAATTTAATTATTATATTGCTAATGTCGTCCATTTTAATATTATTCGTCGTTCCATGTTCGGACAAAAATTGCCCTTTATGCAACACACAAACAACCAAAAACCTGATTAGCATGGATAAATTCAAATATGAATCTTACTCAGCCTGGCTGTTTTGTAGCCATTATAATATCGATTCGTGATCCAGTCCCAGCTCGCATAGTAATCATTCTGTCAAACCTTGATATTAAATCTATAGATCCTCGATCGATACGCGACTAAGCTATTGTCTTTCAATTCAATTCAAAAACAAGTTTGTTTTGTTTAGATCTATCTTGTGTTTGACAGGAATTTTCGCTTCTGTGTAATTTTATTATGCAAATTGATTTTATGATCTATGCTGATGATAGTTTGAAATCAATCTCAAACTATACATTGTCATAAAGTAGTTTTATTTGAAAATATACAAGTCGTAATAAAAAAAAGTTAAATGGAAAACTTGAATATAATTTAGTAAGAGACAAAAGTTTTGTTAAAATTCAGCGATATTTTTAAGTAAAAGAGGATAATAACTTGGGAGGACTTAATCTTTGGGAGGCTTTTGTCCAGCAGTGGACGTCATTTGGCTGAAACAAATGAACGATATTCGCAAAAAAGACAACAAAAATAAAAACATTTTCTACGAAACTCAGGATCCTACTTAGAATGTAAAGGATCAAAATAATACAACAATTCAATCCAAATCAACCATTGAAAATAAATAACATAAACTTTCAAATTCCCAAAACCCTTTGTTCTCTAGTAAGAACAAACATACAATCAATCCAATTAGTTGTAAAATCAATCAGGAGGACGGACGATACCGCGTCTATGTGTTATAGCACCATAAAATGTTAATACCTCTGAGACTAGCTACTGTGTGGAAGTTATTGGTAGCAATGAAGAATTCACATTTAGGCAACTTTCTTAGTTTCCCGTAAAAGGGATCTAGATAGGGATCTGTTGTGTTCCTTAGGAGATGTCATGTACATTGTAAGAATAGTCTGCAACTAGCTGAAATGACGATTAAAGATCAAAAAGCACAAAGTAACCACTGAAAATGTGTATGTATGTGCTATAATATCGTTTGGTGCGCTTGGCTTAAGTTCTGATAATTTTCATAAATTTAAATAAGGAAAGTAATACGTATCATAGAATGTAAAAGGTATTCTATCTGTAGGTACCAACCGGAAATTGTGGAATCATTGGGGGAGGCCTATGTTCAGCAGTGGACGTCCTATGGCTAAAATGATGATGATGATGATTTCTATCTATCTACATTACGTCTACAAATATGGGACTTTATGGTTGGAAAATCGCGCTTATTACAATGCATAAAATGACATAGATGTATTACCGATCCTACCTCCTCGTTAAACATACCATGATTTAAATAAGCAAATACTTTTAGCCGTAAAAAGTTTATAGGAAACGCAGTTATCACCCAACATAATTAAACCATTGTCTTATGCCTCCAAAATTACGGTGACCATAAATTTTGGAGGCAACGTCTTTTAAGATGCCATATTTAAAATAGTACCATAAAAACTTCAGGTTATTGCACCAGATACTGTGACCTCTTGTGAATTTGACAGTCTTAGGAAAGCTAATGAAGAAGTGACAGATGTTGGGGATGGCAGAGATCATGTTATGGTGGATGTCAAAGCACCAAAAAACGAGAAGGTACATCGATCTAAGACGGTGTTAAATATTTTATTGGCAGTTAAATCTGGTTTATTATGCAAAGCTAAGATTAGTGTAATAGGTAAAATCATTAGGGTGGCTCCGGCGATTGTGTTTGGATGCTGGGCTGTAAATGATGAGGTTGAGGTGGCTATTTCTGGAGTATTTTATGCTGTCGGAAGTAACGTCGTTTAGGGTGATTGGGAAGCAACTAAATGTCATTGTCACAAGTAGAGT
Organism: Ostrinia furnacalis; assembly: GCF_004193835.3. Taxonomy (NCBI): domain Eukaryota; kingdom Metazoa; phylum Arthropoda; class Insecta; order Lepidoptera; family Crambidae; genus Ostrinia; species Ostrinia furnacalis. Next base: position 6,564 of record NW_021135899.1, on the reverse strand, counting down.
TTGTGCTTGAAGTATTCTTTAATTTTCTACATCTTTCTCCATGTATTATTTCTTTCTTGTTGCTATAAAAACATTGAAACATTTATGAATGTTTTGAGACAAATGATATAAATTATTCTGTTATTGCAATTTGGAAACTAACTGACATTATACCCTCAAATACAAACTCACTCACCATTGCATTTACGAGTATAATATGTCCTTTAAACTAATCGATTATGTCATTGACTTGACAAAGTGAATAGGATTCGGAATAATAATTATTACAAATAAAATTAAATTCACAAGACTTTTTTCACATTGTTCATTGCAGACTCTGTTATTTTAATAGCTTACCATTTAAATAATAATATCAATTGTTTTCTCGGCGATGATTTAAACTGAACACTAATCCAGAATCAAGATCCACATAAGTCTCAAACTGCTGTTAAAACACATAAAATTATCTGAAAATAAAGCACCATGTAAAATACGTCAAAAGTAAACGTAATAAACTACTCTTAAAGAAGTTCTAACAATAACTGTTGTCCAGTTAAAGCTAAAATATTTTTTGAATCATGCGTTAAAATTGTACCATTATAGTGTCTGGATATCTAAGTGAGCAATTACACTTTCCCACCATTCAGACGAATAGAGAAACTCCTTCCTTTTTTTAAGTCTGTTAAAAAAATATTCTTAAAAAACACAAAAATATCAGCTTTCCTTTGATGAATCACTGATTCCCAATATTATGGTATAGCAGTGGTAGGGTTAGTGAAAAATTTTCTTATTTTTGGGACGTGTTAAATGCTCTTCAAAAGCCTAAACTCATACTCAAAAGACGACACAGCACATCAACCTAAACACAGTATCTCGTTGTAATACAGGCTATTTTGCAAAAAAAATTAGAGGTTGATGTGATGTCGACTGAGTACTTGCATGGCAGACAATAAAATGAATTCGACAGCGATAGAACTCTCTGGACTCAGAGTCCTTGATTTAGAAACTAGCACGGCCAATAAGCCTGGTTTCCACCAAATCAGAAAAGAGAGATGTCAAATGAGATATCGTTACATAATTATTTCCACATCACCTCTTCGCTCAGCTTCGAAAATCTGAATGGTCATTCAAATACATCTCCTCTCTTCTCCGCTTTAGTGGAAGCCGGGTTTTAAAGAGGTATCAAGCTTAAATTGTCAGTTTAAGCCTCGTAATGGCCGCCAAATGTGACGTACGGTATCCCCGCGTTTTATTAGTAACAATAAACCAAGGAGCATCCCCTCTTTGTTGGACGCACGAGCTTAGAAAGAGATGTTTGCCTTGCTTCAAATTGTTTGTTGTGGTAGCGCTGTTGTCTTTTGTTTTTGAATCGAGAAGAAATATAAATATTCTACAACTGCTTGGAATTTGGGCCTGTAGGATTGGATACTAACACAGAATAATATAAGTACTATACGGATCGATATCTTAACATAAAAATATTATTTTATGCTCACTCAATCTATTTTCTAGTAAAATTTTATTGCAATTTTATAAAATTTTAAAAATTGCCAAAAAACTACTATAATTTTGATATTCCTATACCAATCGAAAGGAAATCATTACACACTTAAAACATGATACCTGCATAGGAAAAAATAATGTAACCCATAACGATGCATGTCCCATTAGGTTAAATGTCCCGTAATTGAATGTCCCATGCGATCAGATTATTAAGTTTCGGTGATCGTTGTAAATTGTCCTAATACGTTGAAAAAAGTGGGAGTATGATAACATTGATGGCTTTTTTATTCATGGTTAATATTATGAAAGAGTAACTAAACTATTGTAAATACTACTCGTACATAAAAACTACGGTAAACTTACTCTTTAGGTATGTATCGTTTTGAGTTTTATGAATTTTAAACAATATTTGCAGGAGAAAGGAGTTAAAAAGCAAATAACTTGTCATCATCATCATTTTTACTACAAACCTTCTTGATCATCTTTGTACACTAATATTATGAAGAAGAAAGATTTGATTGTTTGTTTGTATTGAATAGGCTGGACCGATTTAAAAAAATATTTCTCCTTAAAATCCTACACTATTCCAGTACCTAAGGCTATAGTTAGATAAGACAACTTTTTACGTTTATCAAAATGTTTTTTTTTTATTTTCTAAAATTACTCAACCAGTGAAAAATAGTCAATCAAATGACCGGAAATGCAAAGCTTTGTCTTTTATTACATTTACTTTTTATTTATTCTTCAAACTGGACGTCATTAGCTAAATAGGTTTCATATCCTGGTGCTTTGTGTAAAAATGATTCATAATGATCAGTTGTTATTGGTTTGGGGTGTAGTGCAATAATAATAACAAAAGATACCGGTATTTTTTTAAGTGACCGAGATAAGAAAATAGGTGTTTGTGAAGTCTTGACGTGTTTTTTTGTAACGGTAGTTATTTACTGATTGTGAATAAAGCTGGGAAAACCCTATAAGAATAAAAGATCGCACGTCACTCTTTTGTCCGTGAAATAAAACTAAAACTCAACAGCTTTTCTGATACGGATAAGGTTTTGTTAATCTCATACTGATGACGTCAGATGACGTCACTATCAAGCTTAACAGTTATACGGAGTTCTAGTAATTGCGAATTTGCAAGAAATAAGTTGATTTATGTGTACTGACTGACTGAACTCAAAAAGTTATTTTATTTTTGCAAGTAGATTTTTAAAAAATCACTTTTACACGTCAATATTAACTCAACCACTGTATCGGGGCAATAAATGCGCCAGCGCTGAGAAGAAGCAGTGCAAGAAACTCAGTCATTATTGATATTTGAATTACGAGTATTTTATTTTAAACTTTACTGTTGAAGAGAATTTTTATCCATTCCAAAACATTTTTTACACAATATCACTAACAACACTCAACAGATTCATTCAGATGATTTTATCAAAAGTGTATTAAAGATAATTTTCTCTAATTTTTTGATCTAAGGATTCTTCAGAACCACCGAATTTTTTTGTATTTTATAATAATTTCAAAGTTACTTATGTCCACATGGGCAAAGCCACTGGCCGAAGCGATGCCAGAATAAAGTGTTAATTTCATCACACCCCATTACGATGCTTTGGGAAAATACCTTAATTAGCCTACTTGATGAAGGAAGACAAATAACTGACCTGTAATTAAAACACTTTTTTGTAATGGGCACGGGTGAATCAATGATTTCGGTTAAATCATCATCAGTGTTTTGGCGCGAAGCTTGACACGCGAACATGGCATTAGTGTATGTTCATAGTAAGCATAGTAAAATGGTTTTGTAGATCAGTTTAAAAAAAATCTCTCTACTTTTGGTTAGATCAATATTTACGTAATTAATCAATATTTACGTAATTAATTATTTTTTGTTTACATAAGTAAATCTCGTAACAAGCTTTTAGTATATTATAGCTTTTGCCCGCGGCTTCACCCGCGTGAAATTTAGTTTGTCACAGACCGTCATAAATTATAGCCTATATGTTAATCTGTGTTATAAACAATAACACTGTAAAGTTTCATCAAAATCCGTTCAGTAGTTTTTGCGTGAATGAGTAACAAACATCCAGACATCCAAACTTTTGCATTTTATAATATTAAGTAGGATAGGTATATGACATTGTCAAGAGGGCGCTACTATCACTAATGGATTAATAGTTTTTTTATTTTGCCACGTTAATAATTTTTGCCACGTTAATAATTATGACATTTAATTTTGCAGTAGGTAGAGGTAGCGTGGGCAGGCCTCCCACTAGGTGGACCGACGATCTGGTGAAGGTCGCGGGAAGTACCTGGATGCAAGCGGCGCAGGACCGGTCTTTGTGGAAATCCTTGGGGGAGGCCTTTGTCCAGCAGTGGACGTCTTTCGGCTGAAACGAACGAACGAACGAAGGCCTAGGATGCACGCCGCAATAAGCGTTTATCACGCCATTTTATCGATTTTACGTGATAAGCCCATACATTTGTCGTGTAAAATCATCGATAAGAATTTATCACGGCGCGCATCCTAGCCCGGCAGGAGGGTGCTATTATCAATAAACTGGGTTGTTAGTTTTTGATTTTTGCCACTTGACGTTTCAAAATCGTCAAATATCAATTCACATCCCAAACCTATTATACATAGATTTAAACTTTATAATTTGGCTAAGTGTGTACGATCACCAGCTAATCTACATTGATTGTCAAAATTTCAACGGCAAGTGATTTTTTCCGACACAAAATTGATGTTTTCCCATCATTAGGAGTTTATGCAAACATTTAGTTTGTGATGCGATTTGATAACCATTGGTACACAGATTAGCATTTCTTTTTAGCATGTAATACAAACATTAGTCATTTAGGTAAGCTGTAGTTCGTTCGTTCGTTCGTTTTAGCCGAACGACGTCCACTGCTGGACAAAGGCCTCCCCCAAGGTTTTCCACAATGAACGGTCCTGCGCTGCCTGCATCCAGGCTCTTCTCGCGACCTTCACCAGATCGTCGTTTCACCTAGTGGGAGTCCTGCCCACACTACACAGTACAAGCAGTAGTAAAGTTGCTTTAAATGTTGTATAAGTGATGATTATTTTTAATGATGTTTCTAATTGGAGAGTCATAAACTGGCTTACATCACAAGCCGTACGGACGACAGTACATCAAGTTAACAAAATGAGCGTCTTATCTAATTGTAATTCAGGCTATTTTACAATGAAAATGTATAGGCTAATGTGCTGTCGAGTGTATCTAGTAACTTTACGTATTATTACGTATGTCTCTGTCACTCATTTTAGCATCCCGCTTTATCTAAGAGGGATGGATATATTCGAAACTTTGGATAACGTTGCAGAAAGTAGCCCCCAAGTATAAAAAATGGCATTATAGTACATTTCAAAAACATCAATCAATGTACCACTCTACCTACATACCATACAACCTGTTACATACATGTTATTCTAACTGTGCCTCCAAAATTTTGACAATAGCTCTTTTATCAGAACCAGCCAAAATGTACTTATTTGCTCCATTTGCTAACAAAGGCAATCCCTTTTAACACAACATCACGTTTTTACCTAATTCCCTACTACCCTTCTTTTGCGTAACAGGTAGACGAATTTTCACCCTCTTCTGTCATTCGAAAAATTACCCTAATTTTCTATGAATTAAGGTTAATTTTTGCAGTGCTCTATTTGTTATTTTTTGCTATAATTTTGACCCAGTTTTTTCGATGAATACAAAAACGAGTCTTTTGTTAACCCTGCACGTGGTTCGGAATAAGCTGTGTAAGTGATGTTTGCAAGTTATTATTATTTGTAGAGTGCAACTCTGCATCATTTGCAAAAAACATGTAACGTCAATGAGGAAAAAAATTTTTGTTACACAACTAGTTAATAATATTAACATATTATGTCGTATCTGAAACTTTACTTCTTACCAGACTGCACGATGCAAAGGAGTGGAAATGTAAAATTATATTTTAAAACATGACGTCAACAGTTCATACTTAAAATACTAGGGACAGTCAAGCGCTGCAGCGTCAAATAATTTGTGATACCCCAAGTAGCCAAAAAGTTCGCAACATGTCTCTGTTACAATAGGAATAACAGCCAATACGTAGTGTTGTCAACTTTTTGGCTACTTTAGGTGTCACCAACTCGTTCGTTCGTCGTTTTTAATTTCGAATTGGAAATCCAGATAGGTACACATACAATATAAAGGATTATATTCGAATCGGAAGGTTTTAAATTGAAAACAGCACTGTTAAAATTGGGTGGACGTACCACGCTGTGTTTTCCGGTACGCGACTTCCACTCCAGAACCTTGCTACCCCATCGGCCGTCAATTCTGCGTACTATGTGCCCTGCCCATTGCCACTTCAGCTTGCTAATCCAACGACATCATATAGGTAGCAGAAAAGTGCTGGACGCAGGCTACTACCAATCGGGTAACATGGAAAGCATTGGGGGAGGCCTATGTTCAGCAGTGGACGTCCTATGGCTCAGATGATGACTATTAAAATTAAATACATAAAGTTTAAAGTGTTAAAAGATAAAAAGTGTAAGTTGCCAACTGAACGAACATAAGCCAGGTTGTCAGGTGTCAAAAAGGCTCAGAGGTGGTGCAAGTACCTGAATAGAAGGGTTGGAAACTTCATGAAGCGTAAAATCAAACATTGTATTCAATTTCTCTTTAGAAAAGGAGTTATATGATACGTTAAACAGTTTATTAAAATATTATGTAGTACTTATCATTAGATGTTAATATTTTTTAATTATCGTTTCCTCCGAAAGATATCTTTTTATTTTATCTTCTTTTTTTTCCCTTGAAACCAATTTAAAAATTAAATGTAAATAATAATTATTCATTTGCAGAATGTGGTACATTAGATGTTACATAATAAGATAAATAGATTCATCACTTTTGGATGTATAAAATGGTAAAAAGATTGTTATTTTAACATACTAATTTCTGTAATTTGTTGTTCTAGTGTGCCAAATCGCACCCTTCCTGGAATAAGTACGCAAGTGAAAAATGCCAACTTTTCAGGAGCGTAAAAAAACTGTCCTAAAAATTTGTTACCATTATT
>NW_021135898.1:0-2747 GCF_004193835.3 Ostrinia furnacalis | reverse complement strand
AGTCCCTTAGACAGGTATAGGTGTAATTAATTGCAATAATACAGCTTATACATCACGAGTGAACTGTACTAATGCTTTAAGTACACATTGGAACTAAATGTGAACTCTTAAATGGAGTAAAATGTTACTTGGGGGGTCATTGGAAAAAATTCTACGTGCTCACGGACCGGGCTTTAGTTAATAAGATTTCTACGTCATTGTGTTGTGAACTGTACTAATCTAAAGCTTGGTTTTCGATCCCTCAGGAATCTACACCACCAAGGAGGCGGTGAAACGGAACTCCTCCTGCGGGAAGTGTGGTTGCGACAGTGAGAACTTGGTGCTGAAACACTCATTCGCAAACATCAGGATCACCAGCCCTGACGTCTCCAGCATATGCCCTTGCCCTTCTAATTGTATGCCAGGTAAGTTAGTCTGGACTCCCTAACGCTCGGTTCCCACTAAGGCAGTACGGAGACGAGAGGAAATGTGCGGCGAAGCTGGCAGGATATTTGCAACAAAGCGGAGCGGAGAAGCAGAGCTGTGCGGAAACGAGAGATGTGTGAGCTGTGCTTAGCTGTCAGCTGTCATTCTATTGCTATCTATGAAACACCGCACCGCTCCGCACATTTCCGCATCGCTCTGCTCTTCTCCGCACCGTGCCACTATCAAATTCTATAGAAAAACAAGTGCACCTGACAGTTCTCCGTTCTTCTCCGCTCGATCCATTTCCACTAGGAATCTGATTGGTTATTCAAAAAACTTCTCTGCTCCGCTCCGCCTGGTGGCAACCGGGCCTTACTTACCCTCCTTTGTTTTGTCACCTTTCTTTGGCTTTGCACTGGAGGGAAGTCGAACTCCTACGTTCTTCTGATTAATTTCGTTGAGGGTCCAACGACAGTTTAACTTTACCCGGGACAAACTTGACCTTCACTAGTTGGGTTATTGGCGGTCAAGCTGTAGATCCTGGCTACACAGGAGTTGCAGCGGTGGTAACGAGAGGTGGGAATAGTCTCGTAACCCATCTGGCTAGCGTGGGGAGTGTAGGCTAGTAGGTGGGAGGGGTGATACTTACGCCCGTATTCACAAACGATGCTTGCTTAAGTGAAGCAGCAAATCGAACGCGTTGAATACAGCTTTGTGCTTGGTTAGTGTTTCTATGCGTCCACACGCACTGTGAGACATCATAGTAATGTTTGTGAATGAATAAGTACGGGCATTTTTATTCCAAAAAACTTCTCTATTACTTCCAATTCTTTCAGTATCTTATTTCTTTTCCAGACAAAGACAAACTCCAGAACAACATCAAGGTGACCATAGAGCACGTGTACGCCATAGAGTCCGATTCAGACTTCTCCGATGACTCGTTGTATACGGTGTCAGAGACAAGCAGGCTGACTGCAAGCGAACCGGTGTTGCCACGGTCTATGGATTCTTTGACCGTGAATGAGTTGTCTATGACTGAAGAGAGGGGGATAAACAAAAATTAAGGTAGTTTAACCTCATAAAGGTAGCAGAACCAAAGTGACTGACGCCCGTATTCACAAACGATACTTGCTTAAGTAAAGCAGAAAATCGAACGCACAGCATTGAATAGAGCTCTGTGATTGGTTCCAGTGTGGCCCTGTGCGTCCACGCGCACTGTGAGACCTCATAGTAATAATTGTGAATACGAGCGTGAATTGTTAAAATCAAGTGGCAGTGGGCGGGGCACATAGCTCGTAGAGCTGATGGCCGCTGGGGCAGGAAAGTTCTTGAGTGGCGACCACGAGCCGGAAGACGTAGCGTGGGCAGGCCTCCCACTAGGTGGACCGACGATCTGGTGAAGGTCACGGGAGGTGCCTCGATGCGAGCGGCGCAGAACCGGTCTTTGTGGAAATCCTTGGGGGAGGCCTTTGTTCAGCAGTGGACGTCTTACGGCTGAAACGAACTAACGCTATAAGAGCTATGTGCCCCGCCCACTGCCACTTGATTTTAGCAATTCTGCGAGCTATGTCGGTCACTTTGGTTCTCCTGCGGATCTCCTCATTTCATCAATGGCAATAATTTAATGTTTTTTTCTTTTTAGAATAAGATTAACAAAGAACTCTTACTTGAACATAGAAATGTGGAAAAAGAAATTAATAATAACCATAGCGGGCCTTACATCTTCCGCTTATATTTTTAATAAGTATTTCGAAGAATAATGTTTTAATTTCATATTATAAAAATTTGAGCCAACCCAACACTTGGTTATTATTTTTAATTATATACATAGAAAACCTAATTTCACCCTGTATAGTGGAAAAAACGTTCATCATCATCATCATCAACAGCCCTTTACAGTCCACTGCTAGACTTTGAGCCTCCTCCACTATAGTGGAGGGTTTTGCCATAATCCCCACGCTTGGCAGGCGGGTTGGAGATCGTAGTTAAAATAATGATGTTTTTCAGAGAGCACTGTCCTTAAAACCATCTCTAGCTTTTCTTCTTTCCAATGATATAGGTATCACACGTAGTAAGGGGGCGTCCATAAATTACGTGAGACAATTTTGGCTATTTTTCAACCCCCCCGCCCCCCTTGGTGAGATTTGGTGAGATTTTGCCTGACCCCCTCCCCCACCCCCAAATCTCACGTGATATTAAAAAAAATCCGAAATTTAATAGTTTTGGAGTAATATAACTGAGAATATTTTTTTGTGTGCTTTAACGTTGTCGCTAACGAGTGCATCAAAAAGATCTATAAAGTTGAAGATTTTAGTTCTTGAAAGTATCTGCTAGGGACGCTG
>NW_021135895.1:0-2642 GCF_004193835.3 Ostrinia furnacalis | reverse complement strand
GCCCCCTAACAGCGATTTCGACTCGAACCAATGACGTTACTGTAAAATGAGGGCTTTACTTTAATGCAGGCAATTGAAACATGTGAGATACGGCATTCATTGGCTACAGTTGTAGTTTTTATCACTACATGGTATAAAACAAAGTCACTTTCCGCTGTCTGATCTTTAGAACTACGCAACAGATTTTGATGCGGTTTTTTTAATAGATAGAGTGACTCAAGAGGAAGGTTTATAGGTATAAAAAACGCATATTTGAGAAAAACCGGGAAATTCGATTGCAACGTTGCGAAGCGGACGCTAGTGTGAAATAAAAGATAACACTTTTATTACGTTAAATGAATAGCTACAAAAAACATCTATGCTAATATTACAGCAACTCTTTAATGCGTAAATCATCAATAACCTTATAAGCCTTCTTACGTACGACATCATAAATCAAACTGATTATAATAATATTAATATGATATTTAGCATAATTACGTTAAAGCGATGTAGTTAATCCCTAAAATTGGCGATTAATCAAGTGAAGATTATCAATTAATCGGCCAGGATGTCCGTAATAGCAACTTAGGATTGGTTGGCAAATTATATCGGCTGGAGCCGGCCATTAGGCGGCTGGGGCGCTCTAGACGTAATCCAGTCCTGGGATATTATCAAATTAACCCATTGGATGGAGAAAATTATGTTAGTTCATCAATGAAAATTCAATCTTAGAGTTTTACACTTCAATTCTCGCTCAATAATTATGTTTCAAAGCATGCTCTACGTTACTATGGAGCAGATATTTAATTATTTCTAGTGACCGACCGAAACATGTTATTTTGCCGAAACCGAAACCGAAGGTTCGGTTTCATTGTAATTTCGGCCGAAACCGAAACCGAAACCGAACCTTTTATAGAATAAAAAAAAAGTCCTTAAAATGTCGAAAAAATGTTATAAGAATCTCATGGCAAATAGGGAAAATAAACTTTGTTGAGAGCAATACTGGGGAAATTGGAATAAACGATCTTGATATTGTTAATTTTTTTACTTTTATGACTTTAATATTAATGAACATGAAGTACGAGTATACATTTTAGGTAGGAATGTGTATGAAGAATGTAGTATACATAGGGTTTTTAACATAGGAATATGTCTTGAAAAATAAATAAATCGTATATTACTTTAAGTAACTAATTTTATTATGAATCATACTTTTAACTTATCACTTCATTCAAAACTAGAAAACGATTCTAAGAACTCCAATTGCATTTCTTGTTCTTCAATAGATGATCAAGATAAAGAGGTATTGTAAATAAATTGCTCTTCCAGCATTTCAATGGAGAAGTTTCCTGATGTTAAAAACACTATATTTCTCTGAATGGGATTAAAATATATACTAAAACTAAAAAGACGGTGAATTTTTTTTTAAATCGATCAAGAAATATCTGGGAAGTTAATTATTTAAATTACCTACATATTTTCGCGTGGAACTGAAACAGGCGGTGCCGTTCTTTTTGTATATGGCCAGGTCTGGGATATTTAAAAAGGTTACAAAATTTTACTAAGAAAGAATCTTGAGTGACCCTAGCTGAAAAATTAAAAACTGCTAGATTTAAAAAAAATGCAGATCCATTTTCAACAGCACCGGATTAGGGGTGATTTACTGTTTGTACTCCGAATGACTGTCGTGAATACACCGATCAAAATGGCGTGAATAGTTATGCGCAACTTTAGGGCCCTGTAACTTATTCATTTGTAGAGATATTTTCATGATTCTTTCACAAAGACAATTATTATTATTAGTTTTACTTATATTTATTTCAAGTTTATTTAAAGAAAAAATTGGAAACTTCTCCATTATTCAATCTTGCTTGATGAAATCTTTTTCATTTTTCTTTAAATGGTCATAACATTTTCCTCTGCACCAATTTGTGAGATATACCTGAAAACCCCGATAAAGCAGCTATTAAGTAAGAATAATATAATAAAAAACATAACCCTCCTTCTGACGCAGTTGGGTAATAAACTAAATGTATCAAAATATTTCAGTCCAACTTACTGTCAACTCGACGACGCGCTTTAGAATCAAAGATTGACTTTGAATTATGCCTTATTTTAAAATTCACATTGAAAACAATATGACCTGCTTGAGCTTTTTCGACTTTTTCACAAAAATAAGAAATAGTCAAAAAGACATTACAAATTTTTTGCAGCGGTTGACAGATTTCATAATTTTCATTGACAGGTGACAATTAAACCATAGACAATTGCCATAATTATGAAAAACACACTTTTCCAATATTTTTGTTTGCCATGAGATTCTGGTAGACCTATAGTAAGCCCATTTTTTCTAAAATTAATATCTCGCCGACCTATAATTACAGGTTTCTACTTTCAAAGATTTATCACAATGAAATTTCAGCACAGTTACAGAGGTTCTGTTTGAAAATTTAACTACCCTAAGGTACGATGTTGTAAGTTTCGGCGCGGCCGAAAGGTTCGGCCGTTTTTGGCCGAAACCGAAACTCGGACCGAAACTTGATTTTTTGGCCGAAACTGGCCGAAACCGAAACCGAAACCGAAATTTCGGTCGGACACTAATTATTTCATTTTAATTATGCATATTATACGAGCACTTATACAGGGTGACTGGAACTGAA
>NW_021135893.1:0-759 GCF_004193835.3 Ostrinia furnacalis | reverse complement strand
AGTCACGATACTGAGTGAAGGAAACGTTCAAAAGTCGAAAAAATCGTTCCGGCTGACCAAAGAATTAAATCGTGGCAGATAGCTGAAGAATATTTCTTTATGTTCGCGAGGCTATTGTACAGAAATGACGGGGGAAACTGACACGCGGATTGCTCTTTCCGCAAGACAACGCGCCCGTTCAAGCCGCACGTGATGCGAGGCCAAGCCCTGAAAGACACCGGGTTCTCAGAGATTGACCACCCACCATATAGCCAAGACCTATTACCTAGCGATATTTTCCTGTTTTTCGATTTGAAAAAGGACTTACGGGGCCGGAGATATGCAGATGACAACGAAATTAAAGATGTGGTTGGTCGTCATTTTGAAAAAAAAAATTTTTGGGTGGGTAAAAGGCATTGTATGCGAGATTTAAGAAATGTATTTCTTTTGAGGGAGATTATATTACAAAATAAAAAATAGAAATCATTTATTTTATTTCATTAAGAGCGTTGTCACATTTTTCATGCAGAAATCGAGAATTTGGCAGATTTCGAAATGATTTTAGTCATATAATTTATTGTTATAGCTTCTTTTGACTTATATAATCGTAATTATCATACGTTTTTACGAAATGTCTATTGACAAAATCTCGTTCAAATTGGATTTTTGCCTACGAAAACAGCGAATTTCGAAAGCCCGATTTCCAGGTAACTCGCGAAGGCATAACTTTGAACTAATATTACAATAAATTTATTTCTAAGTAAGAAGATAGAATGTATT